>NW_010429082.1:0-48465 GCF_000710305.1 Buceros rhinoceros silvestris | reverse complement strand
CCTGGCCGGGCCGGGCCGGGCCGGACTGCGGAGGAGCCCTGCGTGCTTGGCTCGCTGCAGACCCCGCTGCAGGGGGTGGGCCTGGGCGCACCGGGGTTCCGAGAGATTCGCCGGCCCCCGTGTGCATCTGGCGCCCGTCTCGTGGGCTGTGGCCGTGATTAGATGTCACCCACGTCCTGGTGGTTGCTGAGTGGTACAGGTGGCGTCTTGTTTCTGTCTTTTTTGTCCTTTGTAAAAATAAAACGTCAGCTGGTGTCGAGGACATCTAGACTAGGATTTAGACTCTTCGTGTTGTGGCATTTGAGTTCTGACAGGCAGTGCATGTCCCAGTACTGTTTCCTTTGATTTCAGCAGGCCTACTCATTTTTAGAGTTTCACCTGTGAAGGGTGACTGTGGTGACACTGTTTCTAAGCTTTTTGCATTCTTATCGTGAACAAATAGACTTCATTAATTCGGGGCTTAAATATGCAAACAACTGACATCACAGAATAACTGCTTTCACTGGTAACAGGCCAGAATATTGTATCCTACCCTTTGAGAAAACAGACTGTGACTATTGTTGTTTTTACGTTTGTTTTGATTTGATTACAGTGTTAGATGCAGGACCCAAGGCTGGCACAAGGCAGCAGCTTCTTTTTGGTTCAACAATATGGATAGTAATAAGGATGCTTGTTTCTTCACTGAATTCTTTTGGAAAAGGTTTCTACTTAAGATGTCCTTTCCCTCTATTCAGTAGACTTAACAGATCTAAGTTCTTGAAAGCATCTTCAGCACAGCTGCGTTTCACAGGTTTAAAAAACTTCAAACAACAAGAGAGCCCAGGAGACAACATAAAATGTCCTGTCAGAGGAAGACAGTTTTGCAGCTGTCTTTTTGTATGCAGAAGTCCTGTCTCTTCACTAATAAACTCTGAACTTCTAAACAAATGAGTATGTTTTAAAGCATCTTGGAGAAGTGAGGGGCTTTCTATTTATGTATTTCTTGGGTTAAGTTGTTCCTCATGCAATATAGTGATGTAGTTTATCTCTCTGGACAGGAGCGAACTGTCTTGACTTTAAAAAACAGAGTTCCTGATCTGTAGCAAGCATAAAAAATACGTAGCAGTAAGTTCGTGTAGTTGTTAGATTTCTAATGTTAAACAGGTTGGTGTGTAAATGAGAGAGGCTATTGCTGTGCTTATGTCTCCTTCAGGCTTGATACAGAGAAGTTAATTGCTCCTGTCACAAGACTGTGGGACGTGCCAAAATTGTCTGGTTAACGTGGGGTATGAAATACCCATGTAATTTCTTGGTTTAACACTCTTCCACTGCTTCAGGTAGAACTTTGCTGTTGTCAGCCAACTTGCAATCGCCTCTGAGAAAGAGGGACATAAGTAACTCCTGCATTTTTGTATGGGGTTTTGTTTGTTTGTTTGTTTGTTTTCTTCTGCTTTTCCCCCATTATTCACAGTTGGAGTAATACTAGGCTCTTTTGTCTCTAAAGGAATTAGATACCCAGAAGTAAAGGTAAAGAAGTCCATTGTATTCTTGCTTTGTTTAGTCTGGGTGGATAGGTGTTCTTAGAAAATACATTACAAAATTCTCTGACTAGTTACATGCAGTTTCAAGACTTCTTTTAAAGGAGAGGTGGATCTGAATTATGAAGACAGATTTTGTATTGCCCTATTTTATTTTTCTGTGGCATTCTAGGGTCTGAACTTGGGTCTCATTTTTTAAGTCTTTCCCCGATCTTACCTAGCAATTTAAAGAAATAAGACAAATTCCTTTTTTTCCCCATGTGTCATTTTGTAAAGGTAGATTTTAAAATGTATTAAGATAAATTAAAAAAATATTGCAAGCTCTCCCTGGACATGTGTTGGGATCTCGATGAAGGTTGCTCTTTGGATCTTGTAGTGTGCAGTAGTTAAGTTGCACTGAAGCTTAAGTCAAGAGCCCACCACTTTGCAACACAGTAGGCTTAGTACTCTCTTGCAATAAGCTGCCTATACTTTCTCAAGTGAGTCCTTTTCGTCACAAGTATAGCAGGGTTTTAGGGACTTGGCAGGAACCAAAATGCACTTCCTGCAAACTAAAATTCATTCCAAAAAATGAGCGCCTGGGGCAGAGGAGAAGAATGGGAGCTCAGTTGTTTCTGTTAGCTTTTCATCCCATCAAAATCAGGTGACCATCAATTATAACACAAGAGTGACTGTAAATAAATATTTTATTTAAAAATTGTATACAGTGACGAGTTTCTGTTGTGATTAATATTCAGGATTTGTCAGCTAAAAGTTTGTAAGTTTTGGGGGAGCAAGTGCAGTGAGTTACTCAACTGTCAAGGATGGTAGAAGAGTGTCAGCTGGAGTCCCTGAATAGCCCTTCTGCTTTGCAGTAATAAATAAATCGTTCATGATGATAACACAGTTATCTTGCACAGATGCAAGCTGTGGTACCATTTAGCTGGTCTTTTGGTAAAAGCTCGAGAGCCAAAAAACACCCCACCCCTTAAAAATAACGGTCTATTATTTTTTTAAAAGTGTTGAAATTGTTTTTTGCAGACTAATGGCAGAGGAAATGTTAGAGCAGGTAGTGTCTCCCTTCCCTTTTCCACTCTCAGGGACAAGCAGAGGGAGAAGGAAGAGACCATTGAACAGAGTTTGACCACCTCCTCGGTACACAAACATCCTTTAGAAAATAATGATTAAATGTTTCTCTTTCCATATATGGTGCCCTCTTGTACAGATGTTTCCACAGGAATGTGAGGAATCCTTGCTGTGCACTTCAGTGCTGAAGAGAATTTACAAAAATTGGTGTGATGCAAACGAGCCCATCTCAACATTAAAATAACTACAGGTAGTTTCGGGGTGTTGCTCTTCTTAGGGCATTGTCTGAATGGATGCAGGCTCTAAGCAGAGAGAAGATACGGATTGCTTATGAACAATCATTGAGCCTGGGTACTAAACAGAGGACATCTAGGTGAACTCTACACCTGTAAAGAGGTTTGCTACAGCTCATTTTCAGTGATGGTATGGATTCCTGCTATGGTTAGCATTTTGCATTCAAAAACAAGGCTATATGTTAAAACTTTGAGGGACCAGAGTGCCTTCTGTACAAGAGTGATATTCAGCTACCAGATGTGTAACTTCTGGACAGAGAGTTTGATCAGAGGCTTTTCTGACATAACTAAAGCAGTTCTGGAAAAATTTTTTGGTAACTGAAAGAAGAAGATACCAAGCAGTCTGTCATCAAATAACAGCTTTGATAATGTTTGCAGGACTTTGGCACTTATGAAAAGTCTCATCTGAGTAGAACCTTGAAGAATTTAGCGAATTTTGAGTATATGTTCAAACTAGAAGCAGAATTTTTTTTTTTAATTTTGAAGACTTTTAAAAAAAATAAGAAAAATAACTATTTATACTGTCTAGTTATGAAAGCTAAATTTATTTTTAAATGAGAAATATGCTGCATATAATTTACTGTATAGGCAATATAGCCACACGAGTATGTGTTGTATAGATAGAGTGTTTGGTTTTTTTTTTTTGGCAGAAATATTCCTACACGTGCAGAGAGTATGGCTTACTGTGCTGTTCAGATGGGTTTTGCATGGACCTGACGTCTGATCCAGTTCTCATCTTAAGCGTGCTAAGCTCCTGCTCACTGTTAGGAGAGGCAAGGTGCCGTCTGTTGTAAGATAGGTAACTGTAATGCTGAGACTCAGAAGTGGATTTGATGCATGATAGGTGGTTCTGTTGAAGCCAAGGTACTAGCGAGCTAGGATTTGTATTAGTATTTTGAAGAATTGAAGCACATCATCAGTATGGTCTTGTGACTGTTGGAATTCATTCTGGGATTAAAAAGTTTTGCATAAAATTATTCCTATAATAATCAGAAACTTGTGGAGAATGTGATTCCTTACCAGACTTTTGAGAGAAAAGGAGGAAAGATAAAATTTAACAAAGAATTTTCGGAATACCTTTCCTGGCCTCTTTATCTTTGGCGTATGCAGCTTGTATTATACATCTCCTCTCAACAGGTAGGATCCAGAATTTGCTTAAAAATAGCAACATTTTTTTTCTTTTGAGCTCTAGATAGCAAAGGTGGAAGTGCTTCTTGCACCAGGATTTTGCTGTTGATCTGGGAGGAGGAATTACTGAATAGTCAGGTTTAGCGAAAAGCACACTATGAAAACATTCAGTTGCAGCTAAACTAAAAAGTTACAGTTGTAACTAAAACGCTGACACTTCTCAGACAGTTCTGTGACTTTGTCACTGAAATTCTGCGTAGATATGAGGAATAAACATAATTTCTAGTTTATGGTTGCAGAGACTTAGACCTACCTACTGAGGTTCCATGGATGATACGTAACAAAGTTTAAATTGCTACAAGATGAGTGTCACTGGTGTGAGCAGCTGTATGATAATTCAGTCTGAGGGAAAAGCTCAAGACTTCGTCCCCATGCAGTTCTTGATCTTCAGGAAAACGGTTTGCAACTGAGGTATTTAAAGCAAGGAAGGCCAAGTCCTGCACACAGAGTTTTTTTCCCAGAAGGTAATTGGCACAAGTCTGATACATTGCAAAATATGGCTCTTATCTGCCCTGATAATCCTCGAGACCTAAAGAGACCTTCATGAAACCTTTGAGGGATATCTGTAGGCAGTGGCCTTTGGAACATAACCAGATGGTCATAATGTCTACGAGCAGAAGTCCTAAGTCATTCTGGCCTCTTGTGAAGATATTAGAGAAAATACACAGTGTATGTCCTGGTTTATTTGTTGTTATATAAATGTGCAGGATACAGCTGAAATGAAACAACAGTAGAGATAGAATTGGCTTATTAGAGCAATTACCTTATTTATTATAAGTTTCTAGCCCAGGTGTACAAGTGGCATATTTTTTTTCTGTCTGCTAACTTGAATGACAGGTTTGTAAGAAAAGTGCCTCAGGATGTGTAAGAGCATTTTTGTGCTTCAGTTATGATCAAATATTTATAAACATTTTAAGCATCACTGAAAATAGACATTATTAATGTCTTCAAATTACGGGTGTGCACACTGTCAAGTTTCTTCAGTAGAGAATGGTTTCAGATAGTAAGGGTTTTCTGAAGTTATCATTTCAAAGATGGAAACTCTGCACGTTTTGTTGGTTATTCATTAGAAAGCAAATAGCCGTGCTTCTGTTTTTAACCTGAGAGCAATGCTGCTTACCTGCTTTTTTAAAAAAACAAACAACTTTTTTCTGTAAAATAGTTTTCATGCTGTATAAAATTTCGTTTAAAAGTTTAGCATGTGAATTGTACATGCGCTGGCTTGTAGCCAGTCTCGTCCATACTGCTCCCAGGGCTCATCTGTTGGTCCATCGCCAGACTGCCTGTGGGTTGGCAGAGTATCATACAAAATACTGTTCGGTTTAATAGACACGTAAGATGACTGAGAAATAGGTGGTGTTGTCAGTATTTTGTTCTGGTTTTATGTTTTCAAGAAGCTGTTGACTCATGGGAGCCCTGTTAAGATGCTCATTGTTCCAGTAATCTTGAATATTATTTTTCTACTGGTTTTAATCTAATTTTTAGGGGTTTCAAAAATAGCCTTAGTCTGTACATGCTCCTTAAGTAAGGAATGCCAGTTGTGATAGTTTATAGAGTGGTTACTGTTACTTAAGTTTGTGTGTTTAATCTATGTATGTGGGATGGGGGATTTTCAAACCCCACCCTGACACCTTTCCTTCCTTTATCTCATCCAGGTTTTGGTCGGAAGGATGTTGTTGAGTATTTACTTCAGAGTGGTGCCAATGTCCACGCACGAGATGATGGAGGCCTTATTCCGCTTCACAACGCTTGCTCTTTTGGTCATGCTGAAGTTGTCAACCTTCTCTTGCGGCATGGTGCAGATCCTAATGCTAGGGATAATTGGAATTACACTCCCCTTCATGAGGCTGCCATTAAGGGCAAGACAGATGTCTGCATTGGTAATTTTCTCCCACTCTTCCTGTGACTGACTCATTTTTTTTTCACTGTGAAAAATCAAGATCATTTTTACTCTGTGAAGCTATGGCTGATATAAGGATTAAAACGAAAAATCTTTTATAAACTTAAATTCATATGTCAGTTTTATAAGAAATAAGTTTTTGGATCTATTTTGGTAATTGCCTAAATATAAAGGTTCACATTGACATTGTGGGGAAAGAGCTTTAGAGTGACATGATGGAGGTAGATTCTCTTCTGCTTCAGCCTAGACTCCTGTGCTGCCTTCTGCTGCTACTCATAGAGCATGGGAAAGAAAAGAAGTGGGTTTAATTACAGATTCATTCTGTCTCAGTGTAGCAGCTATGAGAAATCAGTTAAGGATAGGAGCTAAGCATCAATATTGACCACTGGTTTTGCCTAGACAGTTCTTAAGAGCTAGGAAGAGGTAGAAAGTTATATATGTGGTCAAGAAACTAATTTTTGACTGTGTGGTTATTAAGGAGAACATCTGGAGAGTAGTATATATGACGTTGCCTGTCTGGCCCCAGCGTGAGTGCAAGAATCATGGCCTGCTGCTGCTGTGCACGGTTCAGGGCATAGTCGCTTGCGGATGTGAGGCAGCATGCTCTGGTCCTGATGGGAGATAGCTGCTGGTTTTGTGGTGTGTCAGTCTTTCAGCTGAGACTGCCTCCTGCATGTCTGTGATTGTTCCATTTCTGCTCTGCTTTTTTTCCTCATAAAATGTGTCTAGGCATGTTTCAGTAGTTGAACTGTCCACAGATGACATTAAGGAACTCTGACTGTAAAAATTTGAGAGGGGAAATTAGGATCAGTAACTGGATGTTTCTTTTGCTGCTTGCGGCTTAGAGTAATGATATGTCTTACAAACCCCATCTTATAGAATTGCTTTCTTATGGAGAACTTTGGCATTTTGTAGTACTGCTGCAGCACGGTGCTGAACCAACCATCCGGAACACAGATGGAAGAACAGCTTTGGATTTAGCAGACCCATCTGCAAAAGCAGTGCTGACTGGTAAGGGATAATCTTCCAATTATGTTATGACTAATAGCAGTTGAATTAATGCAATACAGAATTTTGGGGTTTGTCTTTCTTATGTTTTTTCTGTTTTATAATTCTAAGTAGAAATTCCTGTATGATCTTTATCATCTCGGTCATGGGATGATGTCTTCTGGATGAGTAGTTTATTGTGCTAGTTCAGTAATGCACTGTCAGGTTTTTAGCACTTATGCTCTCTAAAATTTTGGAAGAGGGTAATTAGTGAACTTCATCTATATAGATATTTATTAAACAATTAAAGAAACTCTCTTTTGTCTTCCAGGTGAATACAAGAAAGATGAACTCTTGGAAAGTGCCAGGTATGCATGTTTGGAAGATATCTGGAATTTAGTTATGTTTTCAGAAATACATGTAATGAATATATATAGTAGCTTTTGAGCTGGCATTCCATGTGGATCCTCAACTTTGGCTGTTACCTGCGAGTACAGCTACAAAAATATGTATAAATGCATTTTTGCTTTTTACTTTATTGCTGACAGAAGTGAATGTATTACCTCAGATCTGCTGAATATTAGAGCAAGAAAAAATATTGAAACATAATAAGCTACTAAAAACTGGAATAAAATTTTTTCTGCCATTTTCATGTCTTTTTTTTTTTAGGAGTGGAAATGAAGAAAAGATGATGTCTCTTCTTACACCGTTAAACGTTAACTGTCATGCAAGTGATGGCAGAAAGGTATTTTCGTTTAAAACCTGGTGTAAAATTAGTTCGCTCTTACATGTTTCACAGTTACTCTTTTACCAGATTTTAAGAATGTTAAACATAGAATCTGTCTTTTTTTTTTGGTTTTTAATATATGTGGAAAAATAAGATTGTACCTGTCTAGCAGCTAGCTGATATGATTTTTTGATGTTTGGTTTTTAATCTTAAAAGGACTATGTAGGTATTTCCATCTAGGAGCAATAAATGAAATAGCTTTTCAGTTGGAACTTCTGTTTGACCTTCATATCTGCAGTGATAAAGAAGGGAGCCCTTTTCACAGATTCTTGTTGCTATCACAGAGAGGTAGCACAGAGGCCCCTTATTTGCCATACACTCTAGGCAAGATATTTCTGCTGTTTTGGGAACAAGCTATTCACCTCTATAAGTACTGATAAAGAACTACAAGAAAAATGTTCAAAATCCCCATTAAAAAAAATCCTCATAATTTCCTGGGTTCCACCCATAGAATACCAAAGCTTCGGATTATTGGGAACCAATTTTTAGCATCCTCGTTGTTCTCACTAAGTTTCGGTTGAATGAGTTTCACTTCTTAAGGCTTTGTGGTAAGATACTGGGATCTCCAAAACATCTAAAAGGCTGAAAGACAAAAATGGACTGCAGGACTCAGAAGTCCTTTAAGAGGGCCTTTGTTACCAGCATGTATTAGTGACGGAGTAAATTCAGGATTTGTGTTTATGATGACTGCGACAGTAGTCAGTAAATAATGAACGTAGTTCTCAAGTGTTTGATGTAAGCACTCTGGTTTTTATAATTTTGCAAGTATTTTAAGGACTTGAGTAATTAGTATCGTTAACATGTTTTGAAAAAACAAGTATAAAATCAATCGTGTTTTTCTTTTACTAATTCTACATTCTGTCATTTCAGTCTACTCCTCTACATTTAGCAGCTGGGTATAATCGTGTAAAAATAGTACAGCTCTTACTGCAACATGGGGCTGATGTACATGCTAAGGATAAAGGGTAGGTTCATTTTGTTCAGAATGTACAGAATTTGTTAAAATTTGAGATGAAATCAAGAATAGTAATACTATTTTAAACATGAAGAATTTCTAACTTGAGACCGTTATGCCATCTTCAACCATTCTGTTATGACAGAAATGCAAAATGTATGGGCTTAAGACATGAATCAGTAGAATCAAAATTGAGCTGACCATGCTGCCTTTAGGTATCAAATTATTTAGCCAGATTATTGTCTCTTGTTTAATAAAGTACATTCATACACCGCTGTGAAGTCGGCAAATATTTCAACAATTGAATCAATCTTAATTTCCTTTCTACTTTTAAGTTTCTGTACTTCTTTTTGCAAAGAATGTAATAAAAATTGAAGGTCTGAATCTCAGAGGTTTTGTTTGGACTACATTTTCAAGCTTTTCATTATGTCAGGAAAGTAGTGAAATACAGATATGCTAAGTTTATTTAGTTACGTAAAATGTAATGAAAAACCTATTTTTAAAATGTGTATTTGCGTACGTTAAAGATTATGGAAAGCAAACTTATTCCTCCTTTTTCCTAAGGTTGCTTCACAGCTACATATAATAGATAGCTGCCTGATAAGACAGCTTTGATTATCCCCTTGGGCTTGAACTTCACTTTTCTAATTTCTTGCTTATATCCCGCAGTGAAGGAATTCACTTTTGCCAATTTCTCATGTCCTTCTAAGACCACTGGGTCTGAGAGAATATAAAGCTGCCTTTAAAGCTTCTGTTGCTCTGCTGTTCCTGTAGAATACTGTACAGTTATTTAAACATTAGTCAGTATGCCTTCTTTAGTTTCCAAGGGAGAAGGTAATCTTACAGCATTGTTCTTGTGAAAAAGGAAATAATTACTGTCACTCCTGAAAATCCCCTGCACGTAGTTCTTCCTGTTTAGGGTTCTGAGTTCTTCTCCAGCTTCTTACTTCCCCTCAACATAATTTGAACATCACTGATATTATTTTTATAAAATGTTCAAGGTACAACATAGTACCATTTGTAGTGTTATAGGTGCATTTGGAATTGGAATACATTTACTAAGGTAATCATCCCCCCCTTTCTTTCCTATATAGAGATTTGGTGCCACTTCACAATGCCTGTTCCTATGGTCATTATGAAGTAACAGAGCTCCTAGTAAAGGTTGGTCCTCGAAGAGATTAAATTGCATATTATTAAATAAGAACAGTTCATAATGTACTAATGCAAGTTGCTTTTTTATTATTTTGTGCTTAGATTGACAAAACTTAAAGAAATATACATTGCTTTTGCTCTACACGTTAGTTAGTGATTATTAAGCTGGAGCTACAGAATCTTCTGTTTGCAGGGAGGCTTTTTCCTTATAAATGTGCTTTCTGTTTAACTCTCTATTCCAGAGTTGAATGGTTTTGTACCACCAGATAAATACTTCTTATCTCAACCTTCCCACCCCCACCCAGAAAAACTCACAAAAAGAAACTCTGAAAATTGAGCAATATTGTGAGATGGACAATAGAAGAGTATTTCAGAAGACAGAGTATTAAGAGGTTTTTGAAAAGAATACTGGTAAAGATTGTAAATGTTTTAACATTATAGAGTAATCAGGCTTTTGAGGGAATGAACATTACATCAATTCTAGCCCTGAATTGTAGCCTTTACTCCAAAGAAGGAAAATGTCATTTTTTCTGAAGTAAGTGAACTCTCAGAACTGAGATGGTTTATCTGGATTGGGTTAATCTTGAAGAAAAAGTATGATGCACATTATGCTAGAGGCTCAGAGATGTGGTCTGCAAAACTCTGTGAGTGTTGTCCACCAAGGGACTTCTGAACTGTGCCCATTCTCAGCTGCTGCAGCAAATCATTATCTCAGCAGGGGGTGTTCTGTTAGATAACTTCAGGTGTTTGGGTGCTCAGGAAATAGCTGCTGTTGTTCTATCCTGTATCTCAGTCCTCACTAACTCCATGTGTCTTTCTATTTGTCTAGCCAAAATTAAGTAAAAATTGAAATAAGCATATAGGGTAGTAATTATAGATAGTCAAATTGGGGGGGCGTTGCCTTCTTTTTTCTACTTATTTCAGAGGCCAATTGTAGAATGAATCTTTACAGCTGTGGTACTAGACCAATAAAAACCAAAACTCTTGTCTCGACACTACTGTGTGTCTTGTCTGGCTAGAGTCATATTCTCTGTTGGATTTCTGCTCCACTGAATTTCAAATTATTTTTTTGCAAAGCACTACAGCTTTAACAGGCCCAAAGGAAAGGACATGACCTATCAGACTTGCTTACAAGGATGCATACACGATGATACTGGAGAAGAATTACACAGATATTAATCCTCCGGGAATATTACTTGCAGAACCTTGACCTTAAATCTTTTGAATTTAAGTCAATTTTGAATGCCTATCTCCTTCTAGATACCTTGGCATTAATATTTCAGGGGATATTCAACAATACATGTATTTATCTTAGATCAACTGTTCACTCTAGGCTTTTTCTAGAGTAGCAAGAAACAGGAGCTTGTTCAAAGGTGTTTGGGAATATATGAAGTAAGCTCTTTCTCTGGTTTGACCTGTAGTAGAGCTACTCTCCTTTTAGAGGTGCTGGAGGAAGCCTGAAGGGACTAGCCTGCCTTTGGCTGCTTTGAACATACTCATGAGACGCTACAGGATTGAAAACTGCAATGTGCTGAAATGTGTTTTATTGAGAGTGAATGTCTGGAGAATGTCCTGGATACAGTTTGCATACAAGCATTTTTTATTTTAACAGTCTACTGCACTGAAACTAATGACAGAAGACTTCTTCTATTGATCTGGTTTTGACATGGCTTCTTTTTTACCCCTTTCCTTTTCAAGCATGGAGCATGTGTGAATGCAATGGATCTGTGGCAATTCACCCCTCTGCATGAAGCAGCTTCTAAGAACAGGGTGGAAGTATGTTCTCTTTTGTTAAGCTATGGTGCTGACCCAACACTGTTGAACTGTCACAACAAAAGCACCATTGATTTGGCTCCAACACCACAGTTAAAAGAACGATTAGCATGTGAGTATGAAGTGAGATCAGTTCTACAGTTACAGATTGTCATGTGTGCATAGGTTCCCCAGATAGACAGTGACCTGCCAGAAATCAGATCTGGAAATGGTTACGCTTTCCAAGCAGTTGAGCAATATTGGACAGTACATTTCACTGTTCACAGTTTGAGATTGCTAGATTTTCTGAATGTAGGCATTTAAATTAATTTTATTGTCAGTATTATAGTCATGTGGTTGCGATGGGTTTTGTAGCTTTTCTTCCCTGAATAGATGCTTTCCCTCATGACCTTGCCACTACACTTTCATTTTCCATACTTGCTCCTGTCATTGCATCAAGACTGTTGAAATAGTCTTTTTTATTCCACTGTGTTTTGTCTGAAGAAAAAGTTAACTGTTGACAGTGCTGAGTTTGAGTATGCCACAGTTGCTGAAAGTTCAAAGAAATTGATGAAAGGCATCAATTTTCACCAGCAAACATAAAGCATTAAAAAATGCCTTGAATTCTGTCTTGAGTGATCAAACAATAACTTTCTGGGCTGTGTACAAAATTTATCAGTAAACACTACATTAGACCTCATGTAAGCATCTAGAAATGGTTTTCCAAAGACAGGTCAGAAGCAGAGACTTACATATGCTTGAATTGAAACATATGGGAAGAGTAGAACCTAGAACAGTGGTGAGTGAAATATGTCTTGTTCAGCCAGTTTGGATGTCTCTGGCTGTGGTTTAGAAACAAAGCACATTCCTGTAGCATTGGACTTAGCTAACAAGTTCTGTCAAATGTAAATTCTTAAGTCTGAGTTGGGAATGTCTGTACCATAGTCTGCTGAATAAAAAATTTTTTTTTTTTTTATCTCACTGAAAAAATCCTCTTGATCCTTCTCAAGTAACAGAGTGTAACCTTCTGGTATGTTTTTATTCCTTTTTAAAGATGAATTCAAAGGCCACTCACTTCTACAGGCTGCAAGAGAATCAGATGTAGCTCGTATAAAGAAACACCTTTCTTTGGAGACAGTGAACTTCAAGCATCCTCAAACACATGAGACAGCACTGGTAATATCTCCAGATTTATTAATTATTTTGCATATATTGTGGCTGACCTAAACATACTAGGTAATAGTTGAGAACTGAAGAATTTCAGTGTGAAACAGTGTAATTCAGACCAAATCTTAATATCCAGTGTCTAGTTAAGTAACGTTGATTAATATTTTGTTCTTAAGGTTACTAGTAAGACTAATCTAAATTGCCTGTTTAATTTAGGTTGTCTAAATGACTGCTTTTCTGTAGAATAGTCTAGTTTTAAGCAACATATATTAGCTTTGTAAAGCTTGAAGGTTATTGGAGAGGGAGATCTGGAAAATAAGAATAAATCCAAAAACCGGTGTGGAATCTCCTGAATTAATAAGCTTCTGCATGTTGGGGTTTTTTTCTGTCGACTTTGCATAAAACCAGCTCTTAACTGCCAGCTGATCAGCAAGCAGTAAAACCTGTATCTTGCTAGCTAGTTGTTAATGCTACAATTTTAAATGTTCTCAGCACTGTGCTGCTGCATCTCCATATCCTAAGAGAAAACAAGTGTGTGAATTGCTGCTGAGGAAAGGAGCCAACATCAATGAAAAAACAAAAGAGTGAGTGGTTACAAATCCGTACTCCTAAGTGGTTTTTAAGAAAATTTTGCAAAATATATTTTGAATTATTCTTTCTTTTTTTTGAAAAAAAGCTTCCTGACTCCTCTCCATGTGGCATCAGAAAAGGCTCATAATGATGTTGTTGAAGTAGTTGTCAAACACGAAGCTAAGGTATGAGTTACTATGCCTACTTTTTTTTGTTGAGGTTTGTCTACTGTATAGGTTTGCATACCATGAGAATGGACAGCTGAGTAGATAGACTTCTCTAAAACAATTCATTTTAGAAGGTTATAGATCTGTGTACTTAAGGACATAAGTACAGCCCTATACATCATTGTTTTGATCCTGTTTTATAAGAAGTACGGTTGAAGTTCTTCTCACTGTTAACTGAAAGCTTGTAGAGCATCTTACTCAGTACTTCATTGTCCAGCAGTACTAATGAAATGCTTAAGGAAAAAAAGTAGGGAAATATATATGAACAACAAGAAGCTAGACCAAACTGTATAACAGGTAGATTTTATGTAATCATGCGTGCGATAAAAATTGAAACGAAGGCAAAATGTTAAATTATAATACAGTGTTTAGTTCAAATTTCCACAAAAACAAAAAGTGGAAAGGCGATCCTCTTTGTAACGCATAAATCCTCCAAAACTGTGATTTGAATCTCTTTCTCATGGAATTTTGATTACAACCTGAGTGCTGTGAAGTTTCCCAAGCAATGGTCAAAAACAGAGGAACAATAGTGAATACAAATAACCTTTGGATGTACGCTTTTAAATTGTTAAATATACCTTGACTGAGATGCATAGAAAGTCCTCAGTCTGAAAAAACACAGTAAGCTCTAATGCAGATAAAAGCTGTTCTGCCTGTTGGCACTGATGATTTGTGCTGCTGTGAGCAAAACAATGGCCTGCTTCTGAATGTGGAAAACTTGCTTTAACTGTTTATACTAGTTTATTCACAAGCCTCTAAAAGGGTACTATTATTCCTTAGTAACTGAAGTTACAACTTTATGGTTTTGTTTAAATTTTATCTTTTGAAATGTCATGACCTTTGGAAATAAACTGAATGTGTTCTTCTAATTAAAGTAAGAACAACACTTCCAAAACTTCCAGTCAGCAATGAAATCAGCTTTAATATTAGGTTTTAACGGTTGTATTTCTTGTCTGTGTTATTTTTAGGTTAATGCACTAGATAATCTTGGCCAGACCTCTCTTCACAGAGCAGCATATTGTGGTCATCTTCAGACATGCAGGTTGCTGTTAAGTTCCGGATGTGATCCTTCCATTGTGTCTCTGCAGGGCTTCACAGCCTTACAAATGGGGACTGAAAGTGTGCAACAGCTACTACAAGGTACAACTGATTTATTTAGGATCTGCTCCTGAAGTAACGTGGTGCTTCATTTTACTTGGCAATTCAAATGCTGTCAAAGAAACCAAAAGTTCTTTCTACAGAGGGCAGTACTAGGTTGAGCAGTTCTTACTCTATACCACGTGCACAGGGAGATGCCTGCTTTACCTGGAGTTAACAATACCGTTTACTCTCTAGCATTTAGTTACATGGATTGTCAGAGATGCTTAGAATGTTTCATGGTATAGCCAGCAGAGGTAACTTTGGAAAGATCCTGACATAGGGAAGGGTAATCTCGTAAGCAGAAAACAAGTTTAAAAAACAAAAAAACCTGCTTTGCATTTGTGAGCAGAGACAACGGTACATGGATTTTCAAGAGTGACTTTGTCATTATACGCATAGGTAAGCTTCTTGATATAATCTGATTCTGAAACTGAGGTAACAAATGTCTAGTTGGTTCCACAGTGCTTCAAAATGGATAGGAAGCATGTTGCTAAAGGCAACTTTGCCAACACTGTTAGAGCTACAGTTGTAGGGAGTAGGAAAAGGCAAAGCTTGTCTATAATTGGTCAACTTTTCTTTTTAAGATAAATCCTTGAAATACTCAAATTATTTCCTGACGTAACAAATTCCTTCGATGACATGCCCTTACCTGTCACGCAACCTCATTTATTTTGCAGAAGGTATCCCATTGGGTAATTCCGATGCAGATCGGCAGTTGCTGGAGGCTGCAAAGGCTGGAGATGTGGATACTGTAAAAGTAAGCTTAAGCCTGTCCTAAAAATAAGAGGGAATTATATCCCAAACTGTAATTTCCCCAAACAAGCAATCAAACAACCCTTCACTCTCTGCTTTAGAGTTGTGATCCCTCCTCTAAAACCTTTGTATGGCACAAATATTACAAATGACAAAATGTAGTGTTCACCACTTCCAGAAGTTTGCCTTACATAAAAAGCATAAAAAAGAAGTCACAGATATGGATTTGGGAGGAGGGAGTGGGGTTTTTTGTTCTGTTTTGTTTTCCCTTGGGACATAACCTATGAAAAAAGGTTTCATGTAAAAATAAATGAAGAAATACACTTTTTTAAATTAAAACAATTTTTCAAAAATAGCTACATATAAAAACATTTTATGACTATTTTGAAGGTATGCCAACACTATATATAGTGATGTTTGGTTTGTTTTGGAAATTTGACAGAAACTGTGTACAGTTCAAAGTGTGAACTGCAGAGATATTGAAGGACGTCAGTCTACACCACTTCATTTTGCAGCTGGATATAACAGGGTATCCGTTGTTGAGTATCTTCTTCAGCACGGAGCTGATGTGCATGCAAAAGATAAGGGGTAAATACTCAGAAGTATATTTTCTTTGCAATTGTAATCTGTCATCTCTTGAATATTGCTAGCTGAGAAGCATCTCGTGTTTCTTCAGACATTAATTTTTTTTATTTTCATGGAAAGTTCTGTTAGAATGAAGATGTCAGAGTATCCACAAAAGCATTTTGTGGTACTTTGAGACCAGAGCATCGAGAATTTCACTGGCCCCGTGTTTTTACTTCTTTTCTGTGCCGTTGCTCATTGCGTTTTTACCACTTTGACAGGAGATATTCCTGCTATATTAGACTATTATGAAAAATTTTTTTTAAATACATTTTTATTATGGTTTGATTGTGGAAGGTGCATTGTGTTTTAAGTTTTCGTCATTTTGTGAAAAAACACCCAATTTTTAAAGATAATTTTTTTTTTAATTGTTTCCAGAGGACTTGTCCCTTTACATAATGCTTGCTCATATGGTCACTATGAAGTTGCAGAACTGTTGGTGAAACATGGTGCAGTCGTCAATGTAGCTGACTTGTGGAAATTCACTCCCTTGCATGAAGCTGCAGCAAAAGGAAAATACGAGATTTGCAAACTCCTGTTACAGGTATTACATATGCTGGGGAGAGGTTACCTTCGTTTCTTTCTTATTCAGCCTGAAATGTGACTGGACTTCTTTGAGAAGTTTATTTGTGTTTTGTGGTTTCTAAATGATATGTGTGTTTTCAGTACAGCAGATGCTGTTAGTGACTGTGGTGGTCTTTCTAACAAAGTAAATGGAATGCTCTGAAGAATTGGAATATGTGTCAGAATATTTGCTCAGTAAGGCATAAGATGCCTACTTATGCACTTGCCACCTGTTCTTGATGTGCGCAGCATGGAGCTGACCCTACAAAGAAAAACAGAGATGGAAATACACCTCTAGACCTTGTGAAAGATGGTGATACTGATATTCAAGACCTACTTCGAGGAGACGCAGCTCTACTAGATGCTGCAAAGAAAGGTTGTTTGGCCCGAGTGAAAAAGCTGTGTTCACCTGACAATGTCAACTGTCGGGACACACAAGGACGGCATTCAACACCGCTACATTTAGCAGGTCAGTGGTTTAATTAATGGTTTTGATCAGAGTTACTGTGGCTTAACTTTCTATGTCTAAGCAAGCTTAAAGTGTAGCCCCATCTAGAGGATTCCATATTTTCTCTTAAAAAAAAAAGATAGTATTTTATGCATATTAATTTTACATTCCTCTTCTAAACAGTTTAATTGTTTTAAATTCCTATTCTCTCTAGCCAAAGAAGATCTTTTACTATTTACTTACAGAGGTTTTGAAAACAATAATTCTTAAATAGTATGAATCTGTCCTCACTATTAGGTAGTACAGTGCCTTCACTGGGATTGACATCTTAAATTTCATGTAATTGAAGTGAATTGCTACTTCTCTACAGCCTATTGAGTTTTTTTTTAATATGTTCTACTTACTCTGTACTTTTGCAACCTTCCAGCTGGTTATAACAATTTGGAGGTAGCAGAGTACCTGTTACAGCATGGAGCAGACGTGAATGCACAGGATAAAGGAGGTTTGATTCCTCTGCATAATGCAGCATCTTATGGGGTAAATAGCTCAAACTTTGAGTCTTTATTTATTTTTAAAATAAATAATAAATCAAAGTGATGTATTTTATTGAAAGCATTGTAAGCCAATATGCTCTAGAAATCTTTTGCCGTTGAGTTGTGATGTAATTACTTGTAAAAAGCAAAAAAAATAGATGATAGTCAGCTCATTTTATAGGTGAAGACTCTTGTATTTGTAAAATTGTGGTTGGAGTTTACAGAATTGAGTTTTCTGAACGTGAACACTTAGAAAGCCAACAGCCTGAAAGGTGTTCCGTGAAATGCATTTCCTTACTTATGCCAGTCAAATTTTATCAGTAAGATCTCATTTTCACTTATTTAGCTGGCATTGAAGCCTGTATTGTTTTTGTGGACTTACTGGATTTGTCTGCTTGGATCAAGTCTTTAATTAGAATGGTTGATCACTTTCCAAGCTGAAAGTTCAAATTCAGGCTTTTTTGTCTTCAGATTTCGCTGGATTTGGCATTCTCTTGTAGTCTGTCCTTTTTTCTCAGGAGAAGAAACCTTAACTTTTTACGGGGATATTATAAGGAAGAAAACACCTTGTTTTAATACTTGTTAAAATCATAACCAGAAAGAAAATGTATGCTAAGAAAAACCAGAATGAGGATTACAGAGGCATGCCAGTAATAGTTCTGAGTTAGTTTAATATACTGTGGTACCTTGGAATTTAACAGGTATTTTTATTTTCCAGCATGTTGACGTAGCAGCTTTACTTATAAAGTACAATGCGTGTGTGAATGCTACGGACAAATGGGCTTTCACACCTCTGCATGAAGCAGCTCAGAAAGGAAGAACACAACTTTGTGCCTTGTTACTGGCACATGGGGCTGATCCTACTCTGAAAAACCAAGAAGGACAAACACCACTGGACCTCGTCACTGTAAGTCAAGGGGCTCTTCTTGGGAAATCTGTACTCAACTGCCATTTGTGGCAGCTCATCTAAAAACTATGTCTAAAAAAAAACCAGTAATATGACAACTTCTGCAAAATGTAAAATACTGTGGTTTCTCTGGTGTTTATACGTGCTTAGTAAGGAAAGTCAATAGAACCTTTATAAACCTTCTTTAAATATTTTCTTGCTCAAAACTTAATTCAGGATGGAGTCAGGAAAAAAAAACAAACAAAGCAGCAAAAGGAATTCTTGCTTATTATTTGATGCTTTTTAATTCAGTACTTACAGTTTGACTAATCAAAAATTGTTACAATAAAATGTATGCAAACTTTATAGCAACATAAATTTAGGAAACTATCTGGCTGTTAAGGTTTTGGGTGGGTTTCTTCCTAAATATTATAATGCAATTGAAAGCTACACACAGATTAAGTGTTCTGTTTCATAAATTCCGGTTGCCAGTAGAATATTTTATTTGGTTTTCCTAGAAAATTAATTCTGTTTAACTGTCCCTGAAGTTTTCTGAAATACTGAAATCTTCACTTTTTATCTTACTACAGTTCTTACTAATTAACATTTTGCAATTTATGTGCACTGCTGGCACAAAAGGCTGCTTGTAACTGCATTGTAAAATGCATATTTTGCCAGTATTTTTCCATTTTGCAGTATATTTGAGAAGTTTGGAATGATAATCATGCATTCTAGGAAAAAACATTGTGTAAAAGTGTTCCTCTGTTCTAATAAGTTGTTTTCTATTATTTAGGCAGACGATGTCAGTGCGTTATTGACAGCGGCAATGCCTCCTTCTGCCTTACCGACTTGCTACAAACCTCAGGTTATAAATGTATCTCAGACTACGGGTTCTACGGCTGATTCCCTGTCTTCTGTTCCGTCCAGTCCATCCAGTCTGTCTGCTGCAAGTAGTCTTGACAACTTGTCTGGTAGTTTTTCTGAACTTCCTTCTGTTGTTGGTACAAACAGTGCAGAGGGAGCTACTGTTCTGGAGAAAAAAGAAGGTGAGGGTTTCTCAGTTTTTCACCATAGGGTGAAAAGAATATACAAGTGTGAAGTTTCCTATACATATACACAGTTACTATCATATTATCCAGTATCTGTGTTCCTTATGAAATTGTTAATGAGAAACAGAAGTCTAAAAGTCTTGTAGTACAAGATTTTAGTAGTACTTTCCCCTTACAGAATCTTTTAAATGTTCCTTTTTTGCTGTACAGAACCAAAATGGTGAATTGAGTTCTAAAAGAGACCTCAAATGAAATTTGGCTCCATGCCAAGCAGTATTTACTACAAACCTTATCTAGTTTCTAAGAGGCTATTTTTAGATCGGATGTCTTGAAAAGGTTACTTGTAACATTTTAGTTCTAAAATATTTTCTGTTGAACAGGCATTTCTGGTAGATAGATAGTTGCTTATGTCATGGAAGCACAAAGACTGCTCTTGGGAGGGGTAGAAATCATAGAGTACTACGGTAGACTAATAGTTGCCACTGGTTAGTGATGTAGGTGCTTATTCCCCATCTTCAGAAGACCAGGAATTTCTGGCTCTCTTACTGTCGCCACAGACAGTGTGAGATGTGTGTACTTTCTTTTACAATACACGTATGAACATTCATTGTGAGTTTTTCTTCTTACCCAGTTTCAGGTGTAGATTTTAGCATAAATCAGTTTGTGCGGAACCTTGGCCTTGAACATCTAATTGACATATTTGAGAGAGAACAGGTAAGTAGCTATATTTATTTCCAGATACTCAGCTAGAATGCAAAGGAATGAATACTGACTGGAATAATGTAACGAGACAGATTTAAAATGAGTGAATTTCAAAAGCAGTGGAATGAAGAAAGAGAATGTAACTGGGTTTTTTCATAGATATATAATATATATTAAAATACTTGTATATGTTACAAGCTGGGGGCAATAATGTCTATATCAGTTGGAGAGTGTAGGCTTATTTCCTTTCAGTGGCATAAGTGGTGGAGTAAATAAGTAGTCGGTGTTGATTTAGTAAAATTTCTAGTTTTGTTTTTATTGGTTTGAATACATCTAGAAAATTGTATTTCTCTCTCAGAAACATGATCCTTGCAAGAAATACAAGTTACACAATTGTAGTTTGTAGCATAGTTATTTAAAGACGAAAGTTTGTAGAAAACAGTTAAGTAAAGAGAATAATACACTAAAGTCTCCCATGTTCATGTTCTTTCCACACCTGCTTTTTACCTCAACTATTGTGAGATGTATTTTCACTGATACTGGCAGCTGTTATAGTCTGTTCATGCTGTTGAGCAAAAAAAAATGGTGTTGCTTTCGTTATAGATAACACTGGATGTATTGGTTGAAATGGGACACAAAGAATTGAAGGAAATTGGAATTAATGCTTATGGCCACAGGCATAAAATCATTAAAGGAGTTGAAAGACTCATTTCTGGACAGCAAGGTATATACTTGTTTCAAATTATTATGTAACACTGCCTTTATAGAATCCATCTTTATAAATGGTTTAGATTGTTACAAATTGTATCTCATTAAAAATAATTGATAACAAAACTTGACCTAAAAGATGGCACTTCAGGTGATAAGAATGTCTTCTGACTTGAAATATAAGTACTTTGATTTCTGCTGTGAATTACTGTGAATCTTGCTTTTAAGTTCATTGTTGGTTTGGCGTTTTTTTGTGATCATTGTGTTTACTTAGGTGAAGTGTAGATGTAGTGAAAAACGACTGTAAGCTTTTTGAGGTGGGGAGTATTTCTCTTCATTGGAGAACTCTGGAGAGCAAAGCACATTATCTGTTGATGGGTTAGAGCCTGTTATGTACTGTTCCACTGGGGTCTGAAAAAGGATAGTGCATTTGCTCTCTCAGCCAGCTGAAATACTTATATATACTTTTTGTTAATATACGGTTGGCGTGCTTCCAGTGAACCAAAATTAACATAATTGCTCTGTTCGACAGCTTCAGCTTGTATTGAAGTTTGTGCTAAAGCCTGTATTTGTGCAGCACTGTTATTACCAGCAGAGTCCTGGAAACAGTACGATTCATCTGCATAAGAGACAAAAAAACCACCCAAACCTTTTTTTCTGCCTTGTCTCACTGAAACATCAGTTACTGTTGTTTTGCTGTGTTTCATAGAATTGAATAAATTAGTTGGAATTGGTAGGATTTTTTTACTGCTTGAGACACCATTTGTGAATTTTCATTCTAAAATCTGCACTCCATAGTGAAGAGAGAGTCGCTATCCCAAGCTTTAAATTATTTTGTGCTCACTAAAACAGTATTCACCATCCCTTTAATTTAATTCTTTTCCTAATAGTGAAGTATTGAAGTGAATCTTCATAATTTTCTTAGATGTTTTTTGTCAGATTCATTGAGTATTTTGGATAGACGTTACTTTTAAGGTGTCATTCAGCCTCATGTCCTGTTTGAGTTCTACAGTAATTACAACCAGTAATGATAAATGGGGTTTGCCTTCCATGCAGAACTGATGTATTTTTGAACATACATATATTTGTATGTATTTTAATGTATCTGTATATAGACAGTGTCAAACATCTAAATCCTTCACCACTCCCATTCTTTCTAGACTCTTGCTGTTATGCCATAAAAGGCCTGACATTTTTATTTGTAACATTAACCGTAGGCGTAAGTACTTAAACTAAATATTTCAACAGCTCTGAATTTTTTTTTTCTAGGGTGTGTTTTTGAGGCAGGGGGGATTGTTGTCATTCAGTTGTCTTGTCAATTTTCTAGATCTTGCTGTTGTGCCCTAGCACTCAAGTATGCTTGCATTGATCTTTTGGCATCTCTTCCTGAACAGTATATCCATTATTTCGAGAATAGTAGGGCTTTTGTGGAAGAGCTTTATTTGGATGCTTTCTTGCCAGTTTTTTGCTCCTGAACTCTCTGTTGCAGCTGCACACTGCTAACATGAGGCTCCTGACTGGGGATGAAGCTGCCGTTTCCCTTTTCCTTGTGTTATTCCTTTCTGGAGAGATCATGACAGACTCAGCATCTGACTCTGGTCACCTGCTAGTTGTCCAGGAAGGCCATGGGCTAAAAGACACCTGATAGACCCTGGTTTTGTATTCTTATGTCCAGTAATTACATTCCCATTACTTACATATGTAAATTGACAACGGTTTCTATGGGTTTTTTTTTTTCATATTTGGAATGATAGAGAAGCTTCCTTTAAGCTGTCAATATCAGCTTCAGGCATTCTAGGTTCACTAGCTATCTTAGTTCTCATTAGCTCTTTCTGCATGATCCATGAGAAAAATATTCCTGCCGAATTAGCACTTCAAATCAATTCTCTTATTCCTGATGCTATTACCATCAGTAGTCACAGACTCTTGTACAGGGACAGGTTGCTCACAGTTTCACTGCCTAGTGTTGAAGCGAACTCTTAAGTAAGCAACTGCTTATGTGCAAACAAATGGGTTAGTGTGTCTGAAACGTTTATTCTTGTTGAGAGAATGATTGGTGAGTATCTAGAGACCAGTGAAAATGACTGCTGTTGATAGGCATCCAGACCAGCTGCTGTGCTTCCCATGGCATTTACAGTGTCTGCATGGTAACGTATGGGTAGAGGTTATAGACAGAGATTCCGAAAAAGTTAGTTTGAAACTAATGAAGTTATTTGAGAGGTAGCACTTTGACATCCGCAAAAATGAATGTGGCGGATGGAAAGCAGTTAAAGTCATCAGTAATCTTTGCCTTCCTTAGCAGATAACCTCTACATCTTGTAAACTGAGTTTTGAGAAAATGGTCCCTTGAAAAAGAAAAATGTCTTAGTGGTTATCATGCCAAATCAGCAGTCGTAAAGCAGTTTCTGAAACTGTTGTATTTTGTTATATGCACAGGACTTAACCCATATCTGACTCTTAATACTTCCGGTAGCGGAACTATTCTGATAGATCTTTCCACTGAAGATAAGGAGTTTCAGTCAGTGGAAGAAGAGGTATGCCTTTCTTTGCAGTCTTTCACTATTTTTGTTATTTCTGCTAAAGAAGTAGATAAAGAAATATTGCTAGACAATTTAATAGTGCAATAAACATGTCTAAGACTAAGAAACACTTTCATAAGGATACTTCAAATTTCCAGCTTAGACTGCACCACTTGTAATCTGTGCTTGTGATGTCCATAATTTTTTTCTTCTGTTATTACTGCTTGTATTTTTAAAACCTCTGCTATATAGAAAAGCTCTTCAATGTATCTTACAGATTCTGTGCTACTGATTGCATGGCTGTTATACACAGTTTTAAGTCACTTCCTTCCAAAGTGTCATAATCACACAAAAATTCTGAAGAAACAAAAAAATTCTGAAGAAATAGATTAGTGACAGTCTTGAAAACTAGACCACGGACTATTCAACATAAGGGTTTTTTTTTTAAAAAAAAAAACAAAAAAAAAAACAAAAAAAAAAACAAAAAAAAAAACAAAAAAACAAAAACCCAAACATTAAGCCTGTTCATATGCATCCAAAATCTGGCATTACTTACAGTCATTGCTTGAAAATTTCTTGTTTTTTATTTAAGACAGAATTAGTTCTTTTGATTATTTGACTGTATGAAGGATATATGTTTTGTGAAAAAAAAGTGATCCTGCTTAAAATTCTTATTCTTCAGATGCAGAGTACTGTCAGAGAGCACAGAGACGGGGGACATGCTGGTGGAGTCTTCAATAGATACAACATCTTAAAGGTAGCTGTTGCATTTTTATGGTTGGTGGTTAAACCTTTTGAGTTCTGATTGGAAATAAAACGTCCATGAAGTGCTTTACATTTGATAAGTTCTGTAATGTGGTACGATGTGCTGTTCTGTGATAGGCACAGGAGAAAGATCATCCTCCAGGGAAATCCAAAGAATAAGATCATGTGGAAAAATAGCTTATGGGCTAATAGTCATTAAGAAATTTTATGAGAAATTGACATAGAAGAACCTCAAAGAAACTACAGGATGTTTGAAGAAAAAGACAGATGCTTTTATAGGAAACAAAAGAAAGTTTCTCTTGAGAGAATGACAGGGGTAAAAAGCAGCAAGTGAAAGCAAAACTCTTGAAGCATGGAAGTAGGGATGCTTGCCTATTTTGGCCTGATTTAATGCCAGAGAAGCTTAGAACACCAGGCGGTAGACAACCTCACTTTAAATAATTCAGTGGAATTTTGGTTTGCATTCCTTCCCCACCACCACCCTGGCGTGAAGAAATGGTCACTTTCTTTAAAATTACAGAGATTCTGATTTGCAAGGAAGTATTACTAAGTTTTACTCAGAACTGTTGCTACAGTTTCCCCAGTATAGTATCGATATGCTGTATGTACACATATAAGACTTTATGTAAACAGCGTCCAGCACAACTTGGCAGAGTACATTATTTACTTTTTCAGTATTCTAGAAGTCTTCATGGAAGACACTTCTTCATTTACTAGATGATTTTTTTACTAGTGTTTTGGCATCAAACAGTGTTTGGAGTGATACTCAAGTAGAATTGCAAATAAACCTGCTAAATTTAAATTAAGAAGTTCAAAATTAATTGATTCTTAATTAACCATATAATTATGATTTATTTAAGTTACGTTACAACAATCAACTTCTGCAGGTTAAGTTAGAATGTGTTTCACTGAGTTCTAGGGGAGTATTCTTGTTGAAGTGGCAGTGTAAGTGTACTGTTTCATAGCTGCTGTTGGTTAAATATCTGTCAAGTAAAGCAAACTGACATTTTCAGTTTCAGGGTGGAAATTACTTTTTGTCTGTTTCAGATTCAGAAAGTGTGCAACAAAAAACTATGGGAAAGGTACACTCACAGGAGGAAAGAGGTCTCTGAAGAGAACCATAACCATGCTAATGAAAGGATGCTGTTTCATGGTGAGATACTGAAATGCATCTTATGAACTCGTTTCCCCATCCGCACGCTTTATTAGAGGGGTTCTGCTGGCTCAAAGTAAATTTTCTCAGTGGAAATAAGTTCTACATTTTGCAAGAGTTTTATATAAAAAAGTGTTTGTATATGTCAAAATGGGGACATACAATGCACTGCATCTTTCCTCTGAAATTTGCATCTCATTGTCTCTCCCTGAAGGAGACTTCAAAGTTCTAAGTGAAAACGTTTTAGCAATTATGACTGGAGAGTAAGGGCTGTGCCTCCTCCTTGGCTTAATTACTAATTCTGTTTTATTGGCTGTGTGACCAAAACAATTAAGGGTCAAGCTTCCTTCTGCTACGGGCTGTTTTGGGGCTTGGGGTGGGATTCTTTTGTTTTCTTGGTTTTGTAATTCGGTAGGTTCATCAATCCAGAAAAGCTCTCCTGTGCACACGTACAAATACATAGTTTGTCCTGAGAAGCAAAGTAAGCAAGTTCACAGTACCTCCTTCCGATGAAAGCTACATAGTTCCCAGCGTAACACGTTACTGTTGGAAGCAGCAATAACACAATAATTAACTGCTTGCCCAAAGTTGTAGATAACTAAATTCTGTCTTTTGAGTGTGGTCTGTACTCCTGTAAGAAAAAATGCAGTTAGTGCATTATGAGTGTTCGTTCTTGGGGGTTTTCTTCAGTTTTTTTCTTTTTTAACTACTAACAAGTACCTTTAACCACATATGTCATTTACAGAAGGTGGCAAGCAATTGTCATAGGGTATTTTTGCTTTCATCTGGAATGTTCTGCTTCATGTACAGTTTATCATCTTGAGGCTCAAGGATAAGGCTTTAGATTATTTTCACTATAATTCCCAAAATAACTCTGAAATGCCAAGTTCTTGTAGAACAGCTTTTCTCTAGAGATGCTTTCATATTTATATATACTCTTAAAAACCCTTACTAAAAAACCTGCACTTTTTGTGCAAATTAATGGCTATTAGGTGTCTTAAGGTGCAGAATCCACCCATTTTGAACAGATGATTCTTTAAGGCTTAATTTTATGACCATTGCAAGTAAATAAATACTGGTTTATGTTTATTACTTTTTAAATGCAATTTACTTAGTATTAGGAAGAAGACAGCATTTGTGTAGCAAATTCAATGAATATTGGTTAGAATTAAGCTCAGCCAACAGGAGTGCAGATTTGCAGCAAGAGTTGTCTTAGATACTATACTTTCTGAATATTTGTTAAGCATTTAAGCTTACCAGCTACTGTCTAGCAAATTGGTGTGTAAATCTGAGGTCAGAATTTCTGGAGATTGATTTCCTTGTATGAGTAGAAAAACTGTACAGAAAAAGAGTTGAGAATGGATAATTGAATGGTGACACAATTGTGTCTTTATACTGTATTTTCAATTTTTTACTTCCTTTTTTTCTTAGGCTCCCCATTTGTGAATGCAATCATTCACAAAGGCTTTGATGAGAGACATGCCTATATAGGCGGCATGTTTGGAGCTGGGATTTATTTTGCTGAAAATTCATCCAAAAGCAATCAATATGTGTATGGAATTGGAGGTGGCACTGGATGCCCAATTCACAAAGATAGATCTTGTTATGTTTGCCACAGGTAAGTAGTTCAAGAGAATCTTGCTTTTGTATATTGTGTTATAGACAATCAAGTCAGCAGAGTCTATGAAGAAAGATTTGCTTTGTAACTCAACCTTCTTAGCATGCTATGTGCTGGGCCTAATAGAGCCTTTCAGAAAACTTCAGTATTTAAGTCTTAAGTCTTTAACCATCTTCAGTCGTTTAACCAAACCTTTCCTCTTAAAGTGTTGTAAAAATAGCCAGAGAGTGAAGAGGATCTGCTAGATGCCTATGTGAAAGGTACAGCAATATAAGGGTTTATTCCATAGCCTGTTGCAGAGAAAGGAGAAATTCAGTGATACTCAGATGCTGTATTTCTTTGAGGAGGATGTAATTTCTAACAGTCAGCCGCCATGGCACTGCTGCTTCATACATAAAGATGTGAATTTGTGGACTGTGCCACCAGTTGAGTTCTTAAATCCACTTTATGCAGAATGCTTGTTACGTCTTACTGACACCATCAGTTCAGAATAAAGTTACTCTTGCTTCGTGGAGTTAACTGTGGTAGTGACACCTTTTCAGCCAGGAGAATGGTTGGTGTACATGCTGGTTTGTGTTGGTATCACAGGAATAAGGTCATTCTTCCAGTTTTCTTCCTTGAGCCTCCGCTCTTTATCGTATTGCTTACTCTTTGTCTGGCACTTTCAAATAGAATAATCTTCTAGAGGTGTAGAGGGTGTCAGAGTCTTTTCACACTTTCTAAAGTTTTGAATAAAGTCTTTTAATTTGTTTAGTTTGAAGAGTTGGAAAAGCAAGAGTTTTGGCTGAGCAAAATGGTTCATCATAACATGATCTGCAAAAATGCTGAGATTCCATTGCCATCGTACATATGTAAAGAAATAAGTACCTTTGTTCTGTCTCTCATAACATACTGACAGATGCTAGTATGAGGTATTTTCTGTTGACCTGGAGTTTGCACTTGGCCTTGATGTTGATGTGGCTGTTACATACAAATCTAGTGTTAGAACACAAGTGAATTATGTTGTTAGAATGAGTGATTGGAGGGGGCACCCTCAGAAGACTTTAAAAGAAAAAAGAAAAGGTAGTGACAATCTTTGAGTACATTGTTCAGCGTACTGTTTCCACTAATTAAGATAAACATTTTTCAGTGTTATTACCAACCGTTCTCTGAGGCTACAGAGCTTTTCCAAAGACAGCATAACTTTTTTCCTTCAAAAAGGAACTTCAGAATTTAATGAACTACAAAGAGGGACTAAAGTGGCTTTAAATTTCCACTATTCTCATCGAGTGAAAGTTTCAAATCACAAAGATAGTTTTTCTGGAGCTTCACAAACACTTTGTATTTATGGTTCTTTTTCCTTTTTAACACAGGCAGTTGCTGTTTTGTCGTGTAACACTGGGCAAGTCTTTCCTGCAGTTCAGTGCTATGAAAATGGCTCATTCTCCCCCAGGACATCACTCAGTTACTGGGCGACCCAGTGTAAATGGATTGGCATTGGCAGAATACGTCATTTACAGAGGGGAACAGGTAAAGAGCTTTTTGGTTTGATTTTTCAGACTTGTTGGCTTTTTTAAGGGCATGTAATTTGTTGGGTTTTTTTCACTTATATTCAAGGTGCTAGGACTTGCTTCTGTCTTAAACTCTAGCTGTGGTTGCAGGTGAAAGGATCTGTGTTTCCAGAATGCTCCAGGCACCTTTGCACCAAATGCAGAATGCACCAAAACACCTTTGGTGTTTTGCCTTTTTTTCCTCTTGCATAAAAACTTTTTTCCCTTTCTTGCAAACTTTCTGAATTTATCCAGAAAATGAAATCATAATAAAGAATGTGTGTGTCACTTTTCCAGGCTTATCCAGAATACTTGATTACTTACCAGATTATGAAACCTGAAGCCACCATTGAAGCTTAAGACAAATTATTTGTGGGAAACCATCAGACTTTGGATGCGAAGATACCAATGGCTGCCATCGTGTTAATTATAAGTTGTTGAAAACTTTCACCCACAGGTGGTGTGGTAGCAAATGTGAACAAAATATGCCATTTTTGACTTGATAAAGCTTTAATAATGTACAGTATGTTTTTCTAAAATTTCAGAAATGTCCTCTTTTTCAGCACTTTAACAGATACCATTCCAGGCATAAACTGGGGTTTGACTGTCCTACATGGCAAACAAAAAATTAACTTGAAACTATGGTTTTATACAATACTGCATTGAAATTTATCAGAAATTGTAGTGCTCTATACGGGAACTCATTTTACTAATATTGTGTTCTTTAAAACACTGCATTTACACTGAAAATGTTTTCATTTGTAAAACTGTAAATAAGAGCTTTTGTACTAGCCTGGTATTTATTTACATTGCTTTGTAATATAAGTGTTTTAGAACTGCAACCTTGTACAAAATGTTTTTTCCAGATGTTGATCTGCTCATCTGTGTTTTCTCATGCACGATAGATTTGAAAAGCCAATTTTTTTTCAGGGTTTATCGCTTATTTGTGAGGGAGAAAGCAAATTTTATCTGAAGAGGTTTAGAAATATCCAACTTTAGATTGAATATGCAACCTTTTCTTCTGTGTTTTTATTTATGAAATTCACATTCCTGAGAATGATGGGCTATGAAAATAGAATGTTCCAGCTGAAAACACTGAAGTGTTTTTCCACCTACTTCCTAGAGTTGCATATTTTATGTCTGTAAAATGGCTTCTGAAGTTTTTTATTTAACTATACGTATAGTTGACCTGTATCCTCACTTCAAGGCTAGTAGACCTTGCAAGTTACAGTTTTAGTAAATTATTTTCTTTGAATGTAGTTGGAAAATTAACCTCAAGGAGGTCTTTCTTGGGTTCCTCTTGCTTACATTTAAGCTGGGAAGTTAAATAGTTTATTCCTAATGTGAGGGCAAACAACCTGGCCTTTTTTTGTATGCTTATTTTGGTAAATTAATCTACCAGTTGGTGCCCTCAGGATACGAGTATTGCAAGGTGTAAGTATTAAAAGCCATCCTGTCATCTCCTGTGGTTCTTCCATGTTAATGTTCAGGCTGTAGGTGAAGAAGGTGTGTAGAAGTCTGTTTATCTGCTGTGCTTTTGGCTGAGTGGAACTGGTTGAGGTGCTGCTCCCTGTGCTCAGCTCAGCCCATGCGTAAGCAGGATGAGCAGCTCTTCCAGAGCAGCAGCAGCCTTCAGTAGCCCTGTAAGACCACTCGGGTGGAGGCACAGTGCGAAAGGTACAACCTTCTGTTCAGGTCTCACTCGGGGTTACTGAATGCACTGATCAGTTCAGTCAGCCTTATGGTAGCTCTCTTGTGTATTCTGCTTCTCTTCCATCTGCAGCTGTTACCTACATGTTTCGGAAATATGTAAATACAAATTATAGTTCATTTGGGGTTAAAGTGGTTAGGAGTATATTTTAGTTGGTTTATATTTCTACATAGAGGACACTGTCCCAGAAGACAATTTGTTTGCAGAGCACGTTATCATACCATGGTTTTAAATGTAGTACCTGGTCAAGATAATGAAATCGTCTTGCTGATGTGGTGGTTATGTGATTCTGCTCTATGTAAAAATGTATTGAACCTTACCCAGTTATGTGGGGAATCTGAGTAATAAGATTGCATAACTCTTGCAGAAAGTAATATTGGCTACGAATTAAAAAGGCTTTGATTTTTAGGTACTTTCTCCCAGCATGTTGCCTGTTCCTTAGGTATAGTAATGCTGGAATCGCTGTTCATGCAAAATCTGTTAAGTATGTTTTAAACTTTTTTTTGCTAAAATGCTTCATTCTCTATGAATGATCACTCAATGTCTTGTAAACTATTGTGGTATGTTAGCATTTTAAGTGGCACCACAATGTTGGTTTTGTCTGTTTGGGGATTTTTGCAGCTGTTTATTTTTTGCATGACATACCTTGCACTCTGAAGATGGAAGCTGTAATGGTTTGATAATACTGACTATTGAGGTGAACCTTTAATCTCTTGTGCAATTAGTTCTGCTTTACTCATCTTGAAGTGTCTTTACGTGTACTGTATAACATTCCATATCCATTTAACACTAAATAAATTTAATTCACTGGTGGTCTGGTAGCATGGGAGTAATGGGAGATTAATTGTATTAAATAGCAAAGCTTTTAATGTGGATGAAAAACTGTAAATACTGTGGAAACGTGTAGTTTGGTATATAGCTAACAGCTTTAGCTACCAGTGAAAGTGTTTTAATAATAAATCTAGAAGTAAGCTCCAGTTTATGCATTTAAAACTCCATTATATTGTCCAAAACTGAAAATGAAAACTGCCTTATGTAGGTTTTGCAAAATGAGAAGTAACCTGAAAATTCTTCCCTTTCGGATAACTCCATAGGTAGCAGTATGACACATACATGAGCAGCAACAAAAGTACTGCTTTCAGATCACTTGTAGTATTGCAATAAGTAATTAATTTTATTTCAGTAGGACCACTTACATGGTAGGAGGTTTCCAAAACCAGACTTGATAGAAGATTTAAATTGATATGAGCACTAGAGGGCAGGAAAGCAAATGATTGGCAAGATGGAGGGCGATTAAAACCTTTAAAGTGTCTGCTTCAGAAAATTACACCAATCTAGGTTGTAAAAAATTAAAAAGTAACTTTCCATTCTGCGTTAGTTTTTTAAAAATTAAGTAATTTGTATAAAAATGACTGCTGCAACTAAGCAAATTGAAAATGTTAAGGTTTTTTTTACTCATAGCTTAGAACTTAGTGCTTAGAAATTAAAAAAAAAATCTAGCAAGACTTGTCTGTTATACATAAGTGAAAGACTCTCCTTACAGCGCATGTTCAAGAGCACTACTTTTGAGTGGAAATAGCTGTGTAAAAGGAGTTGCCCCTGTCTTTCCTACCCTGAACTTGCTCATTAAACACTGTGCTGAGTTTGTAGACGTACATGTGTGTATGTCAGTGTACACACACTTGCTCCCTCTCTTTCACTTTACTTGCCAGGAAGCTGAAAAAAGGTTTAAAAAGTTACTTTTCCAGCAGATCACCGTTGTCACTGAGGGTGCTGCAGCCTAGGAGCCATTTCCCCTTCTTCTGCCCATCTCCTGAACTTGATGTGATGAAACAGTTTTTCTCTTTTGTTGGAAGCAACAACAGAATCCCGTGGCTGGCTTGCCTTCTGCCTTCCCGTAGAAAAGCATAAAGGCTTTATTTGTACTCATCTAACGCGACAATAGTGAAGACTGCTTTCCCACCGTCAGTGAACTGGAAAAATCGGGCTGACTGAGGTCCGCCTCTCTGTGCTTTTCCTGCACCCACTCAAGTTGCTGTCAGAGGTGGAAATAGGGTCCGGGGGGAAGTGCTATAGTCGAGGGTGTGGAGGGAGAGGTGTGCCTCCTTTTGCCCGTCTCCAGCAAGCATAAGAAATGGTACTTCTGAGAGTTATCAAGGGGTTTCTTCACTCTGCCCGTGGCTCACTGGATCAGAAAAAGCTGTGGGCAGATGGAGCAGAATGCCAGATTAAAAAAAAAAAAAAAAAGCATGTAGATGACTGGTTTGAAGTTAATGTGTTCTTCCCTAAAAAGGGACAAAGTTGGTAACCGAGAGAAGGCAGACAGGAGGGGAGAGATAATAACTAATAACCTGTAAAGAAAGGCAGGCAAGTTCTACAAGAACTGGAAAGTTAGGATAGGAATAAGTGTTAGGAATGGTCAAGATAACTGTGGTACATCAACTTCCTAACTTGGGTTTGAGTTAAAAGAGCAAACAAGTGCTGATGTGTAGACATTGCAGGGATTTCAAAATAGCTGTTCTTGAGAAGGACACAATGTGTTCAGGAGGAGAAGGTTGCAGCCAATTCAAAATATCAGCATTAGACCTGGGAAATGATGTGTGCAAGAGAAAGAAATAGGATTTGAAAACTGAAGGCAACTCCTCTATAACAGTTCTTAAAAACACTGGTTTTGAAGCATTGATTATCAAGAGACAAGCTGAAAAACCACAGTAGGTAGCATACCAGTAAACTAAAGTGTGTCACGTTAAATTATCTGACTGGATTCTGTCTAGTGCTGGGATGTATACAGGGAGGTGGGGGTGTGGTTTTAATGCAGCCAGAAAATTCACAGGAGAGGGAGATCTGTCCCTCCATCTGTAATCTAGATAAACTACTTAACGTGTTCACCTACAATCAGGTAGGTTTCAGCTGGGGTCTTAATAGGTGGCAGCGAAGGCCATTGTGCTGGTTTCTTAAATGGTTCAGTTGCAGCCTACATGATGCCATTGCACACCCGTGCAGCGACACAGCTCGGGGAATGCTTTCCATTTGTAAGTTGGGACCGAGATCTCAGCAGTAGTGTTTGCAATCCTTAATATCTAAAATAGATGAGAATTGTGTAAGGAGCGAAAGAACGTGTACTAGTGCCTAGAACACATGATAGAGACTTTTTATAGCTGGGAAGGCAGCCCTGTGTCAGCTGATAGTACTGTTTACAGATCTAGGTTGTACATGTGGGAAAGGACTGATCCTGAGTCGTGAAGCTAATAGAAATAGCCTGAGAAGTGGACTTGAAAGTGGTCACTAATTTCTGGGCTGGTGGTGTATGGTTTTATGTTGTCCAGCTGGTCTTCAAAAATGTAACATTTTCAACAATATACTTGGAAGCTTATTTCATTACAAGAATTTTATTCAATTTTGTGCGGCAGTGGGCATCATATATCAACAGACAGGTATGGAAGTAGGACTTCCTACTAGCCTGATAAAGAAGTGGGTAAATAAATCGAGCAAGTAAATAGGACTGACGTGTAAGGAGAACTGAAATTATGTGAACAAAGGAAAAAGTGGGTTTTGTTGCAAAAATGAGTAACAGTAAATTAATTAGTGTATATAATATTTATGGCCCAACTGAGGAGGATATTGCATCTAATAGTTTTTAGTTACTGAAGCAGTCAGAGTGGAAGCTGACAGCAGTTACTTTGAAGTATTGTTTTAATTAATGATAGAATGAACTACCAAGTAGTCCAAAAAGTGTTGTTTTCAAATAAATCTGCATGTGATCACCAGTGCCTGATAGACCGTGGTTCCCTATTGGGAATCCTTTTACCAAAGCGTTGCAAACATGCAGCAGCATAAATTAGAGCTGGTATTAAAGGGCTTAGTTTTGAATAATAAATATTCATTAGAGCACTATTTTCATAAAACAAAGTCTTTTTCAGGATTTAGGGCAAGAACTAGGAGAACGTAGCAGTAGGTTACTAAACCCCAAAGGTTTATAAATAATAGAAGAACTGTATAACTAAGGGTAAATTCACAGGTAGCATAGTCCCAGTAATAACAGGAGGCCCCTGAAGCACGTAGAACAGGATTCCTAAACCAGGAACCAGACAAAGAAATCAATCTGACTTCAAAATAAAGGGACTTACGGTAAAGTTTGTTTCAGAAGATGAGGAATGTGAAAAAGCACTAGAAGCTGGAAAACACCCTTTTTTAAGAGAAGTTCTCTTGGGCCTAGAGCGCTGTGAAGGGAGAACAAGTTAGTGTGTTATTAGCAGGATGGATTTCTAAAGGTGCAGAGCAGACCTTGAAGGAAAAAAAGCTGTGTTAGAAAAAGGAGACTGGGGAGGGTTGACTGAGCTTCTCTGGTAGTGGTGGCAGATACGTTACCGGAGAATACCTGGTCAGTGGTTTACCAGAAGATCTGAAATTGCCTTCCCAGAATTAAAATGAAATTAATTTTCATTAATATGAAAGCTACCAAGTGTCTTGAAAAGGAGACAAAAATAGAGACTGTGGTGAAGAGGAAGTCAGATTGCTGGATTTCTGAAAAAAAAAAAACACTTTAGCATGAACCTTCTATCCAATGTCCTATTTATATAAGCCACGTAAGCATTTTAAACATCTTTTAAAGCCTCCGAGCACTTGCATAGTCAGACTCGAAATGAGATGGAGCAGCAGAATGATGTGCTGGTGCTAGCACTTTTCAAGTGACCCTTGATTGCAGCACAGAGCAGACTAGTCCCAGGGGGCATTCTGATGGTTATGGATAGGAGCATGGAAACCTGTTCTTTTTGTGTAATTGAGTATTAGACCATATCCCAAGGCACTGCTTCTGAAATACCACCTGCTATTAAAAGTGTGCTTAATCAGTTATAACTGGGAAGCACCTGGTAAAAATAACAGATGTTTGTAAAATGCAAGAAAGAAAAAATAGTAATTTCTGACTTGGACCAATTAAAAGGAATGTTTCACACTTGCTGTAAATAGAAAGATTTAATCGGGGACATGCTTTAATACCAGTTGTGGATTGGTTTATGTACATGTTGGTACCAGGGGAAGTAGTGGGGAAATGGTCCTTCAGAAATACTGACACCATTAAATAATTTGCAAGAGACACGAAAACCTTGTACGTGTGGCACCTTTTAATAGCCAAGGACTTGGACGGCATGGTCTGTCAACAAACGGTTACGGATTTAGGTATGCCTGCCTTCCGTCTTCTGAGACTCCTTCCACCTTCCCAGAAAATGTCAGCTTTTCACTGACAGAGTTTAACAAAACATGTAGGTTAAATATTTCACATATCAAGGTTTGATTGTGTTTATTTTTTGAAAAGAAGAAAGAGTGATGATACAGTGTACAATTAATAGCTTAATTAATAGCTTAATTAATTATTCTTGTGTAATAGGGTGCATTGTTATGTATTAGATGTTTTATTGCAATATCAATAAATAACATATTTTCCTTTAAAAAAAAGAAAAAATTTTTAAAATACTGCTTAAATGTCTCCTTCACTGTACTGATTTTACAGTACAGATTTTGGGGAGTTTGTGGTTCAGCATCTTTAACCTACTTGAAATACTGTTAAAATACTGGGTTTAGACTTGCTGACCTACCGATTTTAGCATAACTAATTTAACTAATTTTCTCATATCTGTAAACATGATAAAATAGCATGTATTTGCCTCAGAAATCTGTTGTTTTCAGAAAAGTTAATTATAACTATATTTATAGATTCCCTGACTTGGCAATACAGGTTTTTTAAGGTTATTAACTAGAACAGTTGGCATCTCAAATTCAGACACAATTCATTCTCCCTTGTTGTATCGAATTCTGGAGGTAAAACTTACCTCAGATTTCCCAAGCAAATGAATGAACTATGTTCCTTAGTTTTAAAAGTTCGTTTACTCTGGTTTCTTCTATTTCATAGCATTTTGCATCTTGTGACCCAGTGGAATTACTGTATTTATTTCACTGTGGCTACCTAAAAAAAGCCTCGCTTGTTTATCACTAGTTCTCACTTACACTGTGATCAGGATGGGGTTTGCCGTGTATTTCATACTGTAGAGAAAATGCTGTACACACATTTTGTCTCCAAATTTTCTTCCAGAACTGAGCTTTTGCTTGTTCACATCAGGAGGAGTAGTTCAGGAAGGTTCAGGCAGCCAGACCATCTGCTTCTCTTCCCTGAGCGATACTGAGGGGTCCCTGTCGTGTTCTCCATCATCACTGCTACAGGTGACCCCAGAGACCCCCTCTGTCCGAGGCGTCACTACACAAATAGTGTTGCAGCCTGTGTTCACCTGAAAGACTCGGGCTCTCAGTGATGGCCTTTTGCACGCTCTCCACAGGGACATGCTGGCATTGAGGACCTCAGCTCCTCGGTTCAGAGCCTGCCCTGCTGTAGCCTCTGTACCTGATCTGAAGAAGCACTACAATTCTGGTCTGTGTGCCTGGAGCTTCATGACCTAAAACGTTCAGAGAGATGTGGATGGCGTGTGCCAGTAATACACGCTCCTACATGAACACCAGTTTCCATGGGGTTCTCAGCACCAAGAGATAGCAGACAGCCCAGTATCGTTTTTGTTGCTGGAAATTCCCGTTTCTCTACAGCATTCTTTTTTCAACCCAACTCTGTAATAAAGCAATTTGAGCTGGAGTTCTGTGATAGTCACAATATCTCCTGACAGGCGTTTCAGTGTAGATAAAGGTGAGGTTTATTCAGCCTGCTCCTAGGTACTTCACACAGGAGTATCTTCTGTAGCACTTTAATATACACCCTGTAAAAGCAAATTATCATAGAACAATTTTCATTGGAAGGGACCTTCAAAGGTCATCTAGTCCAACATCCCTGCAGTGAGCGGGGACATCTGCAACTAGATGAGGCTGCTCACAGCCCCGTCCAACCTTCCCTGGAATGTTTCCAGGGACGGGGCATCTACCACCTCTCTGGGCAACCTGTGCCGGTGTTTCACCAACTTCGTCATAAAAATTAAATTAATCATGGTTAATACTAAAGAACCTAAATTGCAACTAGTAATTTTAAACCTTGTATCTGAGAGGGATAAAATGAGTATATATTTCTAGAGGTCTTTGATATAGAGAACTTTGCTTGCTTTGAAATAGGATATTTCTATTCCCAATGTTAAATTACAAGAGTAAGAACACATCATAATAAAAGCTGTTTGCTATTTTAAGTAGTTTCAAGTAAATAAGGAGTATCTGCCTGAGAGAAAAGGAACCATGTCCAGCTTGTATCTATAGTTTAGGATTCAAGAAATTAAGTTGAGGAACATAAACCACTAACTGTTAAGAACCAGATAGATTAATCTGCATACTAACGAGGTAAAATGCATGTGAAATCTATAGCTCTGTATGTGGAAAGCAGCACAAGTGAGACCACCAGTTCTGCCAATCAGTCATTCACATTTCCCACTGTTTTCCTCTATTGTAGCAAAATGTGAGAAGCTGCTCTCAGGCCACACAAATAATGCTCTTTATTGGTCTTTACTGAGGCATGATCAGGCTCCTATGCTGAGACTGCCTGTCTCAAAGAAGTGCTACTGGATGACATCTGGCAGCCTGGCTTTGCTACAGATAGATTTATGAGCTGTGAAAGATGGTCGAGTTAACATCCTCTGCATTCTTGATAGGATTAGAGTTTCTGGGACATGCAGCCATTTGCATATTGCCCTGACTTACCACATTAGTATTGTGTTCATGGCTCATTTTAATAGTTTGGGGGGGGGGAAGGAGGGGGAGGAGAGAAGGGCTTTCTCCCATCACATCCTACCATTTTTCAGTCACTCGTGGCAGTGACACAGCTGTGTTGGTTTAACAAACCTACCTGAAATCATACTTCTTGCTCTGACTTTCTCCAGTTGCAATCTTCATGCAAATCAAGAGCAGCAGCAGTTGTAATAAACTTTTTCACTTGGGGAAGGATGCTCTTCACTAAGGATGAGCTCACGCACAAGAAGTTGAATGACTAATGCTTTTCTGTGAGTCCACAAAAGTTGTCCCTGGGAGTTAAAGAGGTGATCTGACCCAAACTAGCTCTCTACAGCCTTAAGCAATTATTGAAATTCTTGGAAAGCTTAATTTCATTAATAAAACCTCGAATAAAAACCTGTTAGCATTAAAAGCCCATTTCTTTCCCTTTACCCCTCCTCCCAAATACAGACGAGACTCAGACTGCTTTTTCTGGCAATGTGGGTCATCCGGTGTTGCTAAAACATAGCCTGGGCCTGTCGCCAGACTGGAGATGCCCTCAGATTGCGTGCGTGCCCTGAGTGACAATAGCCACTCACCCCTCAGCAGCTCTCCTGTGGCCTGCCTGGGTGATGGCACAGGCCAAAACCCCTTCCTGGGGGACAGGGAGGGGTCTGGGCTGGAGACACTGAGCCCCGGTGAGCACCAGGGCAAGGCTGGCAGCAGGGATGGCAAAGCAAGTGAGGGCTGGTGGGGCGAGAGCACGGCCAGCGCTGGAAGACACTGAGCAAGAGCACAGGCCACCGAGGCTGACCATTGTCCCTTCAAGCACCTACAGTGGCTCTTAGCCTTCAGGTGTGGGTAGTAGTGATAGTGGAGGAGGCAAAATGCAGCTTCGTTACGCCACTACAGCCCCATTAAATGCAAGGCCCAGGACTGTGTTAATTCCGCTTCTGATCCAAGGTACTAGCGGGGAAGCTTTCAGTCAGTGAGGCCACGATTTTAGTCATCACAGAAAAAAACCCACATTCTCTTCAGTAGTCTGATTGATCTCCTTTAAACAGGCACTTTTTTCTGCCCTCCAGCTTTGTTTTCCAGGTAGAAGAAAGCGGTGTTAAGTGAGACGTGCTGTGGCAGGACGCTGGAAGGGTGGTTTCAGCTGCGCAGGAAGCTCACTGCCTGTGGGGCTTGGAAACAACAGCAAGCAGCCTGCCCCAGCCCAGAAGATAAAGCCCAGAGCATTTACAGAGAGAGGGCAAACAGAGCTGCCATTAGTTCTGTGTAACCATACAGATTTCAAGTTTTTTGTGATCTCTGGAGCCAGATATCCATGGCCTTTTGTCCTGGCTTCGGCTAGATGCTCGAGCGAATGCGCATGGGAGTTTGGTAGTTACTCTGGGTCGTCTTAGTCTGGCACAGCAGACTGTGTAATTCACTGCGCGTAACCTTAAGTGAGACATTCCTGGTAGCTAGTTTGAAAATCACCCTTTCTTCAGACCAGATATAGGAAAATATAAATAAATGGATCTTTGCGGACCCCTAACTGTGTTCAGCTGCAAGAAACAAACAGCTTATGCTGTAGACTTAGACTAGACATTTCAAATGAGATTTCACCAATCCTGTCACCCAGATCCAGGGTTGCCTACCTTCGCATACTCACTTCAGCTCCTGTGCCACCCCTTCCCTGGTGCTGATACGACCATGTGACCCAGCCAAACCCTCTCCTGCTCCAGAATGCTTCAACCCAGACTGATTCTCTGATCTCATTTGCGATGTGCCTGCATAAACACTTACACTGACATAGAAACGTGGGCAGTAGCAAAAAAGGAGAAGGACAAGGCTGTCTCTCCCAGCTGCAAGGCCAGCTTCTGCTGACTGCAGCTGATGGCGTCAGCAACGTTCCCCAGCCTTGGGGTGCCCGTGTGAGATAACCAGGTTAACTGCACAGGCATGAACAGGATTTCCAAGGTGCATAGGAGAGACAGGGTATCCAACAAATCGCTACTGCAAATTTACAAAGAGTGCTGATATGGTACTTAGTCCTTACCTAGACTATTACTATTATGTAATAGTGATTTTTAAAAAATTAGCTATTCTTCTTCAGGAAATGATAACTTTTCCAGCCTTATCTTCTGATTTCCTTACTCTGATGTTTTACACTCACTTCCCCTCTGATTTAAAGTTAGCTGGTGCCTTCTCTCTAGATTCGATCACTTTTGCTGCAAGTGATGCATGATGGAAATATTTTCATTAACCTCATTCAGGAGCTAGCTCCAAATTTCCAACAAGATGACTACTCTGCTCTTGCATCTTAGTTGAATTATCTTGAAAGGATTTAGCATCTTCGAGAGTCCCACCACGTATTGATTTGCGAGCAGAGGAACTGCAGAGGCAGATCATCTACACAATCATCTGAGTCTAGTTTTCTTGGGCAGCAAAGAACATGGGAAGGCAAGGAAACATCTGCAAAGCCACGGCAGGTGAGGACCCACAAAAAGGCAGAGCAAGCTGTGACGGCACTGGCTGTGTATTCCTAATGCTGTGATGTTATTTTGTCCCTAAGCCATGTTTGCCACATCGGAACATTAAAAAGAAGGTGTCAGCCAGTGCCACGCAATTTGGGCTCCCCTACCACCCTGGCACTGGCAGAAAGGGCCAGCCAGAGCCTCTTGGTGGCCCAGTGATGTGTTGCCCCACAGGTGCCCTGTGTACACGGTCCTGGCCCCAAGGCTGCCTTACCTCCCAGAAATGAAAATAGGAGCATTTATCTCCCTTAATTTGTTAAAGCAAACTACTTTTTGCTTACTGATGATGTTTTCTACATGACTATAGCAACACGAATTTCCTGGCTCAGAGACATCCATTGAAACAAACCATCACGTTACCGCTGCTATTTACCAAAGCTCTGAAAAGCCCCCAGAAGCTGTTAAGATGTCATTGATGTGTACGTGTGTGGCAGGGCTGAACACAGGAGGACGTTCATTGGCCCTGTGCTGGGTGGGATGACATCAGGCTCCGCTTTCCATAGGGCCCTCGGCTTGCCCCGACGTCTGCTGAGGGCTGCGAGAGAATAGAGCTGAAGGGAAAAAACCTTCACGCTACATCCTCTCGACTCCAATGGGAACACAGGCAGCTTCGGCTAGGGATAAAAGAACTTAAAAAAACAACAACAACGAAAAAAACCAACCTCCAAAAACAAAAAGAGACACTGTAGTCTTGGAGCTGCTATTAACAGGAGATGAATCACAAGAGACCATTTCATGCCGAGGGACTTTAGAGAGCAGCATCCCCAAGAGCCATTAGCTCCCAGCGAGAGTCCTGCCGAAGCCCTTTGCTGTCAGGACAGAAGCATGCATATAAATTTTATACCATTTGTCTTTGAGCAGAGACAAAAGATCAGCTCTAAATCCTCAACATCTTGTCTCGACTAACACAAAATAATTCCTGTGTGGCTGTCTTGTTACTCTTTTCCCATCAAAAGAATACTAGTGATGAATTTATTCATGATTTTGAAAGGTTTTGCTCTTAAAATTAAAGAAGCAGCAGCACACACATGGGGTTGAGGCTATACTCATTCCTGTTAGTGCAAATCGCGCTGCTGCTAAGGATGGCGACTTTGGGAAGAGCACAGTAATTTTTTTTAACTGAAAAGAATCACAACTTTAAGAAGTCAGCCCCTAGGTTTTCTTCCCCTGCTTTTCACTAAAATAACTCTGAGGATGATACATGTCATGTATTTTCTAGTTAAAAGTGTAGTCAGAAAAAAAAAAGAAATTACTGTAGGATTTTTTTTGCTCTTTTTCAACCAAATTCAAACCCTATAGACATTTTGGAACCTAAGACCTTCACTTACTCATGCAGGGAAATCTTCTGAATCCAGTAGTCAAACTAAATAAGGGCTCTGCAGAACAAAATGCTTTAAGATCTTTTTTTATTAAATTAACAGAAGCAGATATTACATACAGTTTTACAGGTTTTTTAGGCTTTGGGTCTATTTTATTGGACCAGATTTTGTTCTATGTATTTCCTTTGCTAAACAGATACTTTAACTTCAGTACTCTGTGAACTTGTAATAAGAAATCATTTAATTCTGTGTTCACCGTGACATTTTCATCAAACATTTTCTCGTTTTATGACAGGTTAAATAGGAAATAAGGTCACGTTAGTATCTGAAATTAATTGCAACTTAAATCTAAGAAGCCTTATTTGTAAGGAGCAATTAGTCCTGGATTTTCTCTGAGAGATGAACATAAAACTTGTCCAGCTGATCCAGAGGCTCTGCAGTAGGTGTAAGATGGGTAACTGAACTGCAGGACACAGGTGCTCGTGTGGCACTGGGGCTGTGCATGTCAAGCATTACCCGAGCAGGCAGCAGAGTCCTCCGCCCAGGGCTCAGGCCAACAGCCAGCTGTTACTAGATGCACGTACCCATCCAGGGCATAAGGGCCAGCAGCAAGGACAGAGCTCTGAAATAAACACATGTAAAATATAATGGGTATATATATAATTTCCATAGCTATACGTATAAAACTTTTTTTCTTGTTGTCAGTGAAGTATCCGTGTGTTTCCCTGGTGTGCTGAGACCCCATGGGCTGACCCTCAGCGTTGGTGCCCACCGGGTGGGTCTGCATGGGACCTGGGGTAGGCCACTGGTGCTCGGGGTGCACGGGGCGGGTCTCTCCTCTGAGAAGGCTGGATCCAAAAGTAAAACCAGAGCCCAGCTGCGCAGCTATTCAGCCAGCGGGAATGTGGACTGAGCTCGGGCTTCAGCTTGCCCCCCTCTCACACCCTCACCCCCTTGGGGAAACATGCATCGTTAACCTCCTGAGCACTTGAAATAAATTGGGAAAAATATTTGCCTTCTGGGAGTCCAGCGCAGACTGTACACTATTCACAAAGTGTGGCGCATCCCGAACAAGGTTAAGCCCTAAAATGCTGAATTATTTCTAAAGCCATAGATAATTCATACATGTTAGTACTTAACAGATCCCTTCTGCGTCAGGAAGGAGTGTGAGGGCTGGGAGAGTTAGTCTAAGCTCTGTAATACTGCACAATTAAAAGCCTCCCTCATGTAGCTGCGTTCACGCACTAGGCTTGGAATTCTTAAAAATCCAAATTACTGCAAAGGTTTGGTGTTTGGAAAAATGACAAAGCCTGCCACTCACTCACCCCTCGTGTTTCTCGGCTTTACAGTGAGACTCAGACAGGGCTCGCGGCACAAGGGAGAGCCTGGAATATGTCAGAGGCATTTAATGAGAAATTCCCAAAGATTTCAGGTTCCGTTATCCAGCCAGCTCCCACTTGAACAGTTGCCCTTCTTTCTTTGTGCCTCCACCTTATTCTTATTTGTTAATAGCCTGATGGCTTTTAAGTTGTACCACAAACCACCAGAACCAGAGCATCCCTTTGTAGGGTTTGGTCAAAAACCCAGGTAGAAAACAACCTATCAGATGTGGAAACATTAAATATACAAACACAGGCATGCAGAGCTGGTCGAGCTGATGGCTGAACTGAGACTGCCTGACCAGATTTGTTGAAACTGTCAATTAATTGTTCAGAGGAATTGTGAAGGCAGGAATGATACCGGAATTCTCCTCTCCTCTTCCTACAGCAGTGGAGGAAAGCGGGTTAAATCCTGCTTGGGATGAAGTTGTCGCTTCAAGCACCCGACAACTGAGGTCAGTTTGTGCTGAACTCTCGTTAGCTCTCATTACATCACAGGAAATTGCACTTTCTCATCCAGCCCGTGCGGCGTTGAGCCTTCAGGAACATGGGGACTCAGGCTAAGCGTAAATCCCAGTAGCCCGAAACACTAGCCACATCCCTTTTTCCAAAACACAGTTTCTCACAAATACCTGTAATAATCAGACTTCTCCAGCCTGGCTGAGGCCTCGGAACAAGCTTTTGGAACGAGCAAGATTTATGTGTGTCCTTGCTAGTTGTACAGGAACTCAAGTGCTGTTGCTGGGAGGCAGCACTAAGGGCTCCTGCAGAGAGTTAGGGGGACACACAGGTGCCAAAGCCCAGGCCTGGGAACCCTGCAGGAACTTGGCCAGGGCATTGGGGTGCTGGGGGCAGCCTGTGGGCCAGCAGGGACCAAATACGTTGCAATACATAGTATTAAGGACATTCTTGCACTGCTGCATGTAAATAATGACATCTTGCTCAAGTGTATCTCTCCCTATTCCATCCTCCTGCTTTTTTCCTAGTATCAGGCATTTTCCACATGGAAGTGCCTAGCACAGAACCCACGAAAGAGTAATTCGTGTAGTGCGCTGCAACGGAAGACCGAACCACTCAAAGTTTGGGGTCTGCAACCCCAGAGCTGTTCCAGGAGCAGCCACCTCAGGCTGGCAGCTCTGCCGGGGATGCGCGTGCTGCTGGTCTTCATGCCGCATCTCCTGGCAACCTCCTCTGGCAGTCCCCCACTTTGTTTTAGGTTTCACGGCCACCGACATTTCTGGGTGACACCCTCTGTAGCTGAGCCGCTTCAAGGTTGTTTTTTCTTACACAGGCCCCCAGACACTGCTTCCCGCAGCACCGCGCTGCTTGTGCTGGCAGTGACCCTGTGCCACTTGTCGTCCTTTACTTGTCTGTGCTGGGATAAGCACAACCTCGCTGCCTTCGATAATGTGTCTAACTCCGCATGTATGGAAATGGGGGGCAGGAGTGGGAGCAAAGCGGGGCACTGTTCCTGCAGGTCCTGAGTATGTAACAAATGAAAACAGGACAGAGAAAGTAATTCGCAGTCAGTATTACTAGCGTAGGTGTGTCCAAGAGTACTTGGGTGCTCTGCTGTGGTAACCCAAAACTTCCAAAACAGTTAGAGCTCCCAGGATTCAAACCCCAGAAGCTAAAAAGTCAATTTCTTTCTTTTTTTTTTTTTTTAAGGTACCTCATGTTTTTTTCTTGAAAGTCAGAGCTAGTACCCTGATACATTTAGCTGGCAGCACCCTCGTGGTGATAATCCGACCTGCCGCTGCCTGTGGGGAAGGTGGCCTCTCGTTAATTATGGCCAGCACCACCTGCCTCTGGGATGAGGGACCTTATCAGGCCTGTGGGCAGGCAGCTAGGGTTTGCTCCCGGCAGGCTGGCTGTGCTGGCTCTTCTTGTTGAGGACATTGGGTGGCTAGGAGGAGCTGATGAAGGAACGATGAGATGACAGGAGCCAGCCAAGCAAGGAGTCAGAGAAGTGATGAAGGACCACCACAGCTGCAGTGGGAGAGTGAAAGTAAGGCTGGCTGCAGAGTGACGTGTGGGCAGATTTGGGTGGCTGAACTAAATCTGGGGGGGGGACACGCACACGTTGTGATGGAGCTGTCAGAGGGCTGGAAAGGAACAGATTCTGTTTGCGGTGAAGATCTTGGTGACAAAGCCTCCTTGTGTTTGGTTGGCTTAGCTGGTGGTGTCAGCTATTGCCTAATCATGGGAGAGGACGAAAATGCTGAGTTAGGAAGCAAAAAGCCACAGCCTTACCCCTTAAAAACAAATCTGAGGATCTGACTTGAGTTTGCCAGCCTTTGGGGTCTGCAATACCCAATGTACCAAACCTGAACGTTTGTTGCCGTTCAGCTCTAGGCACTGGTGTTATCAACCACAGCAGCTGCAGTGCGCGCGGTCTGTTGGGTTGTTGTGTTTCATTACTTGGGGGTGCTATAGGAAAGACTTTGAGCTCTTTTGACAAGTCAGGGGAATACTGTGGTGAAACACGAGGCAAGGAATCCTCTTCTTTCCTCCCTCTCTCAGGTAAAACAATAATTTGTTTGAAGTTCCTAGTGGGGCTTTTAAACACAGGGTGATGTGAGTAATCAGACCAGCTGCCATGGTGTTCCACCTTTGCCTGTGATGGTGTGCAATGCAAGCTCTAACAGCACTGCACAAGGCTGCTGTGCCAGTGCCGTGGCAGTAAGACAAAGCCGTGTATTATCGCAAGGCCCTGCGCAGTGCCATGGCCAGCAGCCTGCGGTATGGCTGTTTGTACAACACTCGCGTGAAGGAAAGTGAGCTGTAATTTAAAAAAAATTGTGCCAGTTACAGACATTGATGCTGCAGCTTTTGCATAGCGCGGCTGAGGATTACCCAAGCTACCTGCTGCAAAGGAACATGCCTTGGCACCAGGAGCTGTTTGCAACAGTCCGGATCCTCTTGGTGTCCTCCAGCCTTAAAGCCAAACTGAAAGAGTCTGCAGGTGCTCCCAGTCACGGGCAGGCCCCTGGGGCTGTGTAGGACCACAGGCACCTAAATGTGCCTGGAGTAGCCCAGGAGGGCTGGTCTGCAGGGTGGGCCATGTGCGTGACTGCCCTCCTACCAGCCTACACCTGTGCTGTGACCATCCTCAGCTGTATCTGTGGCACAGGTCTGGCGACTGCAAGCTTAGGGGTTCAAGTCAGATACTCCTTCTCTATTAAATGTCGGGATTAATGGTGCAGAAGGGCTAAAGGACAGGTTGTGAAGGTATGCGTGCACTGATGGAGATCCATAAGCAACAGTTCTGTTTTGGTGTTTTCGGCTTTTTCCTTTGTCATGTGGCTTTCTTCAAGCACGTTACGTTACAGGATGGGTGGATTTAGAGGTTGTCTGACTGGGACACATTTCGAACTAGCAAAAAGCAGCTCTTGTTGCATAACCTTCCCAAACACTCTGTAGTTCAGATTTTAAAAAGTAATTTCAAAACTAACACTGACTTTGTCCCTGGGCAGTATTTTTTCAGTCTCAGACAAGTATAATTGAACAATTACGTTATGAACTTACATTAAGGAAAGTGACTGCTGCTTGTCATCTTGACAGATTTTGAACATCCAAGAGCCAAGGACCATAAGTCAGAAACTTTCTTCCTCATTTGGGTTAAGTTCAATTTAAAATAGTTAAAATTCTGGGTTACTCAGCCACATCATGTCCGAAGGCTGCCGTGATTACCTGTGGGGCCAAGTAACACTTTGTCCTAATAAGCTTGCCAGCAGCTTACCTGCAAAATTCAAACTTTTGCCGGACAGTTTCCATTTCCCGTGTATGAAAAGGTGAAATTCTGTAATCCAGCAAGGTAAATAATGCTGCCATAAGAATATATATGCCATGGCTAAGTACTCGCTCATCTGTAATGCCAGAGCTTTGACAGAGGTGTATTTTCCCAAGGCAGAAAGAGGTTGGGCAGAGACCACTAGCCTTGTGAACAGAGTGCCAGCTTCCCCTTCTGACCCAGCTGCTTTCCCAAACGTTTCTGCGGGTCAAAAAGAAAATATTCCCAATGCCTCCTTATACAGCTGCTCCTTTGAAACCTCCTGTTTGAGGGGGACGTTGCCCTGTCTGCTTTATCCATGGCTTATATGGTTGCTGACTGCAGGGGTAGTTTTGAGATATCTCTGTGGAACAATTAAATTAGTGTAAGCCTTAATCAAACACCTCTCTGCAGGCAGCTGTTGTCCTCATTTCTGCACAAGTGACTCCCCAGGAGCTTTTATTTTTTCGTGTATAAAGGGGCTATGTCCCCCACTTTCACCCCAAGGGCAGCCCTGCTTTCTGCACAGCCACACTGGGCAGCGGGGCAGAGCAGTTGTTGACATGCTGTCAGGTACCGGCTGTAGAAATCACAACCCCTTTTTCTGGAATCTGAGGGGGATGTGTCTAAAGGAGGGAAATTGGGACTGAGGAAAACCTGACCTTTTTTTACCAAAATGTACCACAGAACCACGCTTCAGTAAGTGGATAAAGTATTTACATCTCAAACCTCTTCCCACTTGGTAAAACAACTTGCTTAATTCAACACTGTGTCCCTCTAAACGTGACTACTCTGCCCTTAGCTCATTAGGTAGCTGAAACACCTTTAATCTCCCAGATCCAGTCCCCATGCCCAGCTGCTTCTGAGTTTCTCGTCTTTTCACAGCTGGTTTCTCAGCCAACTCTATTCGTGTTGCTGTTTGAAGTCAGTCAGCGCTCATCTGCTGTGTGGAAACAGGACTAGACTGGCTTGTTTAGCTTGCAAAATCTCCGGAAGCAGGAAGTTTTTCCTAAGATTTAGTGTTTGGCGATGTCTCCGTTGTTTCTTACTTTGATATAAATGCCTGGCTTTCTAGATGGGCAATTTCAGTGTAGCTTTAACCTTTAGGCTTATAGAAATTGATTTTGGGGAGGGAGTAACTGTATCTCAGTGTTTACGTCCTTTGAAAACTTTGATGTACTCAATCACAGGAACTGTCCCTAGATGCTCTCATCTCAGCTGACCGATGTCACGCACGTAGTCAGCAGTGTAACGGTGCTGCGGGTGTTACGGGGCTTTGACGAGAAAAGATTTACGTGAGCTTCTTGTCATAAAATAGTTACCACTTTATTGGAGAGGAAAAGAGGAAAGCTAACAAAGCCGAGGGACGCCGGTGGCAGACGGGTGAGGGCAGGCAAGGCTGGGAGGGCAGACCGGCGGAGCTAGGCCCTGGCCCTGGCGAGAGGCAGCCGCGCTGCTCCCCGGCGGGCCAGGGGTGGCTCAGCCCTCCCAGAAGCCGACGAAGAAGCTGCACAGCGAG
>NW_010429081.1:0-373 GCF_000710305.1 Buceros rhinoceros silvestris | reverse complement strand
TCCCGCCCCCTCCCCGTGCAACCCCTGGTTCCCTCCCTGCGTGACCCCCCAGTTCCCCACGCCCGTGTCCTGAACGGGTCAGGCAGATCCTGCGCTCTCGGGTGACTTCCTGGTGACAAACAGGCAGCTCTGACCCCTTGGGGAGCTCATCAGCGTCACCCTCCGGGCCTGACACTGCCCCCTGGGCTCTGTGCCCACGCCTGGTGAGCGCCCGCCTCTCCCCCGCAGGATGGGAACCCATTCGGTCCCTTCTGGGACCAGTTCCAGGTGGAGTTTGACAGGTCGGAGCTCTTCTCGGGGCTCTCCTTCAGCCCAGACCACAGGGACCACTGGAGCCAGAGGTACCGTGGACGGGGGGCGCCGGCCCGCCACC
>NW_010429080.1:67689-69298 GCF_000710305.1 Buceros rhinoceros silvestris | reverse complement strand
GGCGCTCCGGCGCTCCCTCTGCAGGGTGAGCACCGGCAACAAGCACTTTTTTATTCGTTTACCAAGTCTGATTAATCATTTCCCAGGGGATTTGTAACTTCTGGGGCTAGTAACACATGGATGACTTTGGTTTCACTCGAAATATTTTCTGGCTCACTGAGCACATGCTCCAAAGGCACGTCAGCCTGTATTTCAGTCACCAAGCCGTTTGTCACACATCGTCTGTGGAAAGAGCGATGCAGCCAAGCAACTGACGTGACTGCTGCAGGAAGCACCTTGAACCAACGACATTTTCATTTTAAAAATCCCCAAACTGTGTGTCTGAGCCTTGCCTTATCCAATAAACAGACATGACTCATGCAACTGCTAACAGTAGTTTTGGCTTTGCTAGTTTAGGATTTGGTGGCTAAAAAGAAAAAAAGTACAGAGAGGGAATTTCCTTTCCAATTCACTGTCCGACAAAAAATAAACAGTAGGAATGCTTGTGGGAGGTGTTCTTAGTCGTTATGATAATTTTTGAAGGGGACAAATTTCTCTTCCTGAGCTGATCTGCTGGAGGGAAGATGAAATCTGAGAGGGAGAGAGAAGCAGAGTTTCCAGGGCGGTCTTCTACTTCCCTCAGAATTTATGCGGAAGGTGGGTAGGCATCGGTGCCTATGGACACATCAGCCCAGCCTACTTCCCTATGCCGGAAAGCACATGGATTACAGGTTAAAATAAGTAAAAAAACAAATAAATATTCTTTAATTTTTACATACAGATATGGACATAGATAAAGATGGGGGGGTGAGAGAGAGAGGGACGTATCATATACATTAGACAACTGGATAGAGATATCAATCTTTCTGGAGGTGTGAGAGCTCTGTTTGTGTCAGGACAGGTCAACATCTGCCTGAACACGCAGTGCAGCACGGAGCTCCTTTCAGTTTACAAACTCACTTTACGTTGTCCTTTACACTGTTTACAGCCTTGGCTCTAAAATGAGGATTCCCAGGTCGTACTCGGGCATAGCTTCTCACTCCTCAGTGGCATGGCTACAGCGAGACAGTGTGAAACTGGGGGTCTGCTGGATGGCCGAGCTTCAAGTCAGAGGAATCCGAGGGTTGGGGCCAACAAAAGCCTCATCATTTCAACATGAAACAGCTCCGGGGAGCCAGAGGAGAAGGTTGTGCTGAGGGCAGGGGGGTCCGTGTGGAGTTTAAATTAACCAGAAATTCTAACTAGCAACACATGGCAGCAATTAAAAACACACAACAATTTTAACAGATAATTTTCAACTTAAATTAATATCAAATCCCCTCAAATCCCCTCATTACGTAAGTATAAGCAATACCAGTAATTTTTCTGTTTCACGGTGAAATAAGAATATACGTAGAATATCCAGTCAGAAGAACTGACCAGAATTACTTCTTAACCTACCTAACACAACATAAACCTTGTGTCAGTACAAACCTGGCCGTATGCATAAGTCTCTGCCTTGGGAAGGTCTCATAATTCAGTACAAGGACACAACGATAAGGAGATGGTGACAAAGATAGGGCAGGATTAGTCACCTGATACTCTCCTCTTCACCGTGGACATGCGGGTAGCCACTCTCGGCAGGGCAGCG
>NW_010429080.1:66258-67611 GCF_000710305.1 Buceros rhinoceros silvestris | reverse complement strand
CCCTCTCGGCAGGGCAGCGCTGCCAGCCCGCTGCAGGGGCTGTGCAGCCCGGAGGAAGGCACGGTCACTCTTCAGCTGTGAAGCCATTCTCATCGTGTTGTAGCTGTTTGATTCTGGCTCCGTAGAGATGCTGTGAAGGTAGTTGCCAATGGAAAGACCATGATCATCCTTCACACCTTTGCACTTTTTGAACTTTCAAGACAGTTGCAAGCAAATCTTCAGAACCTTTTTACCTTTTGCTATGCTAAGGATAAGAAGTGATACTATACATGTTGTTACAGCAATTACCCCCGAGAGAAGACACCAGCTGCTGTGTGCTGAGTAAGACCACAGCTTTGAAAACAGAGGTGAGAGTGAGGAAGAGCAATTGGACTGTGAAGTCCAGTTAGTCCTGATGGGTGCCAAGGCGAGCTCTGAAGTGGGGAACCAGGAAGCCCGTGAACCACCACTGTACTGATCTGCAGTGGCACCTGCTTGGGAAACAGCCCCAGAAGGCCATGAGGGTTTTGGCCATGGTTGAAGACCACTGAACAAGTGAGCAGCCCTTTGCTTTTCATCTTTTCAAAGCAAAAAGGCAGTAGAAATGGGTAGTACAAACCCCGTAGCCCTGAGCACGCTGTGAATTTGGGGGCTGAGGAGGTTATGGGTGAGCTCTCCCCTCACTGCAGTTGCACAGTGCTGGCTGTTTCCTTCTCGACTGCTGTAAAGGACGGCAGAAAGAGGCTCTTGCTGCTGGTAAAGAGTATGGCCCAGCTTTCAGAGTTATGCAAGATTAGCATTAAACATTCCTCTACTATCGTGGTGTAAGCTACTTCAGCAGAAAAGGTCACGCTGGACAGATAATTTGAAACAAATGAGAAACATTTGCCAGTACTGTGAATGTCAGTTCCCAAGTGCTAGTGAGATGGGAAAGAGGAACAAAATCTGAAAATAGCCTTTTGAAATGTGTAATACGGTTTTAGTCTCTCAAATATTAGCTAACTCTGTCCTTGCTAGTGCTTAGTCAGAAGAAACAAGAACAAAACTTCCTGCCTTTGGCAGGGCTTGAGTAGGGTTGAACTGGGTCAGTTTCTGGGAAAATTAGGCTGGAAAAAAAGCAAACTGGGGATCTGCAACAACAGAGCTTCATGACACAGCCACAAGTGCTGGAGCACTCAGGGAGGAGCGGTGAGTGCAGCTCCATGCTGAGAAGTATCTGCCCATCCAGCCTTCTCCTGCTGCCCTCCCGCCCAGGCGAACTCCCTTTGCGAACTATAGATGCTTTGCTTGTCGTTTACAGAGGCAAACCATGGATGCTTTGCTGGTACCTGAAGCTTGCGCTCTCACTCCACCTCCCAGTGTTAATGCAACCAC
>NW_010429080.1:63941-66153 GCF_000710305.1 Buceros rhinoceros silvestris | reverse complement strand
CGGTCCCCCCCCCTGCCAGTGTTAATGCAAGCCCCATGCTGGTCCTGGAGGAGGAGATGGGCTGAGGGCAAGCGGAGGAGGATCTGTGCCCTGTTCCAGAGGTGCTCAGTGGAGGCACTTCCGATCAGTGGGAGGGAGCGGTGGCTCAGGGCACACCTCAGCAAACGGCATGTGCTCAGATTTCGGCTCGTACTGAACGTACCGGCTGTAGCCATCTGCAATTCCCTAGTGAGCTGTGGGGAAAAACGGGAAATCCCTGCACATGCTGGACCAGAGCCTCATGGACTTGAGCTCCGGGAAGTGACAGGCAGGTTATTTGCATTTTACTAACTAATCTGCATATGGGGTAAACTTGCAAGAACCCTCCTACGTCAGGTGATGACAAGCTCATGGAAGAAGGCATTAATAAAAATATACCCACTCTGGCTCACCAGCAAGCCCTGCATGCAACTGGGAGAGTGCCCTGGCAAATCCCCATGCACCAGGCCATCCCCAAGCACCACGGCTGGCATTGCTGCTGGCTGGGTTCAGCCACCCGCTGCTGTGCCCTGTGCCCACCTTTCCTCAAAGCCCCGAGGCATTGGCTGCAAGATGCCCCTGCACCCAGCAACAGACAAAGCCACGGGGACTTACTCCTCTTTGCACGGCTGCGTTCCCCATTACAGCTGTACCTGAAAGCACCGCTGACTTCTCCATTTTGCTCACAAATGAGTTTTGGGGGGATTTGTCAGCCAGGTGAATGACTCCTGGAGTCGCTGCGTGCTCACAAATACTTTGCAGGGGTTCCCTGCTCCTCCAGGGGCCTGGCCATGTCCCAGAGCCTCACAGCTGCACTACAGGGGCAGGAGAGAGATAAGGCCCAGGGAAGGCAAACTGGTAGAAGTGCCCCCAGGCTGAATACGAGATTTCGAAGAGCAGAGAAGCCCCTGGGCTGGGTCTTTGGCCTCTGAGGGGTATGCTGGGCAGGTGCATGCAAAAATTAAAAAGCACTTCTGCAAATATCTGCTTTTGTTTGAGGAAATAAAGGAAGAATAGCATCATGGCTGAAACATCTCATTGAAGATGACAAAGCGGTTGGCAAAGGTCGTTACTGGAGCTAAGTCCAAAAAATGGGTCAAATACATTTTGGTTAAAATGCGTTTGCTACTTTCATCCTAATTGTGCTAAATTGGTTCCATCAAGCAATCCGTTGACTTCCTGTGTTAGAATATTGGGATCTGAGAGCTCAGAATAAAAGCTTTCAACTTTGCAATCCAGCTCCATATTTAGAAGTAGCTTCCTGTTAGACAAAATAAAAACTAAAAGGCTCCAGCTATGAACAGACCATTTGGTATCAAACGGCGTGTTTCGTTTGATCCAAAGGGATGGTTTTGAAATTACCAGTGGCATGAAAAATCCATGGCTTGTAAAAGCCTCTAAACTGCCTTATGTTTCAGCGAAGCCAGGCTCTTCTGTACAACTTGCAAGCTCTTTCTGAGGCACCAGGATAAGAGAGTCAGCAATTCCAAACAGACCTGTGGCCTCCAGCACGGTATGAGGAATTGCACCAAAAAGGAGATGTCACCAGGAGAGACGTATTGGGAAGAGGAGCATGGGGCAGCGGTCACAGAATGTGTTGCAAGAAAAATTTCTTCTTGCATTAACCAGTCAAGCATTTACGGCTTCCATGGGACGTCTGGAAATGGTGTAAGGAATCCAAACTCTCTAGCAATCACCAGTGTCAATATGCATTCCTGTGGTGAGTGGAGATGTCAGTTTTTCCTGTTTCTTTGCTGATGGCTACTGTTGGGGACTAATCCTGGCTTAGATGACATCTCAAAGAAGGGACAGCAGCTGTTTGAATGTGCTTGTATCACGTAAGGCAATAGCGCAGCTGCCATGGAGCTGGCAATGCTGAAATCTTCACTTTCCGCAACCAATTCTGTTCCCAGAAAGGTCCACCTAGCTGACAGCCGAATGCCTTTCAGCTTACTCTGCCGTGGCTGTTGGGGACTAATCCTGGCTTAGATGACATCTCAAAGAAGGGACAGCAGCTGTTTGAATGTGCTTGTATCACGTAAGGCAATAGCGCAGCTGCCATGGAGCTGGCAATGCTGAAATCTTCACTTTCCGCAACCAATTCTGTTCCCAGAAAGGTCCACCTAGCTGACAGCCGAATGCCTTTCAGCTTACTCTGCCGTGGGTTCCCTGCTGTGTAACAGGCACCCCTTAC
>NW_010429080.1:56753-63815 GCF_000710305.1 Buceros rhinoceros silvestris | reverse complement strand
CCGATCATCTTGGTTTCCTGTAACTACCAGTGAAATGGTGTCTGTGATGAGAACGTCTGCTGCCTAGGAGTACACCTGACCAAAGGGTCCACAGCCTGCTGGCTCCTGTCTTCACATCACACTGAGTCGTCATCTTCTGCCCTTAAGCAATTGCTTCCAAAACCTGCGCGTGCCCTTTGCCAACACAGGGACTTGCTCTGACTCTCCCTCTCATGCAGCTGGCCTTGGGCAGGGGCTTGGCACAGTGTGAGAATAACCTCATTCTTGGTGTGGCACACCGGCAGTTTTTAATAAACAACTCAGTTTCGAAGTTCTACCCCAGCACATCAGTGCACATAAAATTTTTGCAGAAAAATAATACAAGGCAGGCTGAGGAATTTAACAGCATGGACCAACCTGTGTAGCTGCATCGGGGAACCAGCCTGTGGCAAAGATGGGCTCCAGGTGCCAAGAATGTACAGGGAGGGCTGCAGGGCTGCTGGGGAGTGGCAAGCTGGAAGGGGATCAGGAGCACAGCCCAAACTCTGCCTCTAAAAGCACTAGGGCACTACGGGAAGGACTGAAATGAAGGCAAAAAGTTGGCAGAGCAATATCTGCTAATAGATGGGCCTCAAATACATCCAGACAGAAATGCAAAAGCAGCTAAAACTTCTCTCTAGAAGAGGAAGGCTCTAACACAGCTCCCAGCAGGAGCTGGGGGGACACAGAGCTGCCCTGTGCGCGCATGCTTACAGAGCTCTGCTACACGGCTGCCCCGTGCAGACCTGGCTGGTGCAAGCACCATGAGCACTGGTTGCTACGGTCCTGTGGCTACAGCAGGCTCTGCTGGGGGATGCAGGGTTTACCTGCAGGTGACTCCCTGGTCCCCAGGAAGGTGACTGCCATTTCCCCTGTTCCTTCTGTTCTCCCTGTTGCAGACTGGGACCTGTGCTGCTCTGAGGCAGTGGGAGCTGCTGGCCCCATGCTAGGAGCATCAGGGCTTGTCCAGGACCACTTTCTGCTGCTGGAGCAAACACAGACAACCGTCCGGCTGTGACAAATGCCCCGGTTTCAGGCCAGTCTCCCTCCAGCAGTGCGCTGCAGGTAGGCATTGCACCAGCCTCCCATTCCCCACCTGCTCTGCCTTGTGCTGGTTTTATGTTTGCCCCAAAAGTACATTTGTGTTCTGCCTGTAGGTTTTAATCTTGCTAATTTAACATGTCAGTGGTAATTACTTCCAGTTTTGTTTACGGGTTGCTCCGGAATTAAATAGACAAATAAAAAATAGAGCTAGAGACTTGTCATGAAAGCAGAAACATTTCACACTAAGTGCTCTCATGGTAACTGGGAAAACGAGCCTGGCAGTGGTGCAGCACACTGCAGATCAGCCCCTAGAGCACGAATGGGAAAGGAGATGGGATGGGCTGTCCTGGTTTGAGCTAGGACAGAACTAATTCCGTTCAGTGATTTCACTTCTCAGCTCAGTCTCATCTAAGTGACGGCATGTTCTGAAATTAGCAGCATATTTTTGCAGACTGCTTCTGCTTTGAGAAGTGACAACGCTTGATGTTTTCAGTCACTACCAGGGACTGGGATGCAGAAAGGCTCTTGCTTACACCTGCCCCTGTGCAGACCAAGGTCACTGCTAAATCCTGTGTGCCACGTAGGGAGGGCGGTAAGTCAGAGGCTGCACCTGCAGGAAGGAGCAGACAGGACAGGTGACCCCAAACTGACCAGCAAGGTGTTCCATCCCACACACATCATACCCAGTATAAAGCTGAGGGATCACAAGGGTCAAGCCGTCTTCCTCTCTTCAGTGGCTGGTGTCTGAGCAGGACTCTGTTCGTTCTGCCCTCCATCCCAATCCGTGCGTTCCTGAATCCAGTTCTGGAATCCAGCTCCTGAATCCTGTTCCCATCTACCACAGAGTCCAGCCTGGGACTTGCCCAGTGCCTGCCCTGCAGCATTAGTGCTGACGGTGACACGATTGCCACTGGGGTGGGCAGCTATGACATTCAGTATCGGTGTTGTATGTATTTGTATATTTGTATTAGTCTCTCTCCCCTCTTCCCTTTCTCTTCCCCTTTGGGAAGGGAGAGAGGTTAATAGAGAGCATCTGTCATTTGCCTAGTGGCCAGCCCAGCTCTGACACTTGACGTGGGCGAGGCACTGGTCCCCTGCGCAGAGACAAGCTGCCTCTGTCAGCACCACCACTGACAGCAAAAAGCCAGTGCTCCAGCTCAGCTTTCAGGCCACCTCGAAATAAGAATAACCTCATGACTTTCTGCACAATTTTTTAAAACTGAATCTTCCTTCACAAGTTTCCGAGCCCTTGAGACAAGCAAAACAAATTTCCTTATCCTTTAAACTCCATCCAACATCTTGTACTGGAAAGTTTACAGAAATGTTGGCAGAGGTCCTTCTGGTGCTATTATGTGCAGTGGGAGTAATAAGTGTAAAAGACAGATACTCCGCAGAGATTAATGCCTTGACTTGGTGTGCCAGAGCATCTGGCAATTCTTGCTCACTTTATTTTTGCCTCCTGCCTTCATTTCCAGCGGGGACGCGCGGGTCCCCAGCACATGCTGGACAGGTACATCCTGCAGGGAGCCCAGGCAGCCAAACACCCAGGAAGCTGGCCAGGAGCAGGGGTCCTCACTCCATAACAGTGTGGCCAGCTTTGCAGCCAGAGCCTGATTCTGCCTCTGCTGCTGTGAGCAGGATCTGGTAGCCAGATCCAGAGGGAAGGGGACAGTGTCAATGCATGAGCAGGGCAGCTGGCAAATGCAGGAGAAAGAGCAAGGTCCAGATCATTACCACAGACAAGTCCTTGAACCCCGAGCTGCAAACCCAAGGCGGGCAGGTGACTTTCATAGAGCTCAGGGTGCCTTGGAGGGGACAGCGGTACTGTCCCACTGTCCCGTGCCTTCTACTTCCCATACTGTGGCCAGAGATCACCAATGTAAACAGCAGCCTAAGCCTTTAAGTTTCAAGTAAACATCTTACAGGTGTTGAAGGGCGATTCTTTAGTTTTATTAAAGGTATGAAGTTTGACCTGATGGTGAACAAATCAAGATGAGGGGTTTTTTTTAAAAAAAAAAAAAGGCACCTCAAAAATGTTGAATAGATTAGTGTTTTTCAGATGCCAATCATCTGAAACGTCCTCCAAGAGAGTAAGTGTTAACCCGGGATAAGTGTTTGGCCAGGAACAGATACTCCCTCAGTGACACCTGCTGACAGTTCTTATCAGCAAGCCAATGCTGATTTAGGACAAGCCTAAATACTGTTACTTGCATTAAAAGCTATTTAAATCTTTCCATAAAGAAACAATATCAGAAGACACTTCAGAGAGGAACAACCACAGGAAGGATTTCAGAATAGCCAGAATGTGGCTTGCAAGGGATGGGACATGTATCAGTTCAAGCAACAGTGGTGGGAATAGGCGGGGAAAAAAAAGTATAAACATGTCTGTCTGAAAATCTGCAATTCATGCATCACCTCGAACTCTGAACAGATGCGACCAAAGTTATTTCAAAACCACAAACACCAATACCACCAAAAAAAGAAAGAAACACTGAAAAACTCTTCCGAATTTATAGAAATGCTGGTATGGATAAATCCATGTTCTACATTACACCTGAGCAGCTACAATGAGTTTCAAGAATACACACAATGAAATAAAATCGTAATATGAAGCAGACAATGCGAAGGAAGGGACGAGACCGGCTGCTCGCTGCCCAAGGCAGGCGTGTGGCTCAGCACCCCCTCCCAGACAGCAAAGTGAGCACAGCACACACGCGGGACACAGCAAAAGCCCCACGCCAGGGCTTCAGGGACTTTCCTGCCACCAGATGCAATTCGATCAGAAAACCCTGCTGCATGAGAAGTGTTTTGTGGAAATAACACGGGTTCCAGCTAACTCCGGACAGACTCCTGCCTGGCTGCTCTCCAGCTCACAGCAAGGCGGCTGGTAACCCAGCGACCCCAGTGCGGGAACAGCATCGCGGGCAAACCTCCAGCAGCCAGGCTGCAGGCGGCTTGCTGCCGGATCCGGTGTCCAAGCCTGGGCTAGGGGCTCTGCAGGGAGCAGATGGGAAAACCTGGAAAATCCAAGCTGGTCTCAGAGGTTGCAAGACTCCCAGCTCCCATCACCTGCAACACAGTGACCGCTGCAGCTCTGCACATCCTGAACTAACGTTCAGCATCCCAGCTACGCGTGGGCAAGTCTGCACAGCCCGAGAACAGCTGGATCACTTCATCTGTGGGAAAATTAAAAAATAAAAACAAAAGAAGAGTATGAAAGCAAAGCACACTAACTTCTTGTTCAATGGGAAATTTTGGTCTTTGCTTCCCCTGGGTGCTTTTAAACTGCATGAGGCTCCTGATCAAGGAATAGTTTCGCTCCATTGTCATTTCCCATGAGGTATATTTTGACCAAGGTCCCGATGAGATGGACTGCTGCGTTCAGACAGGAACACAGCAGATGGAAAGAACTGCCCGAAGCAGTTACAGGCAGAAGCGACTGGTGGGATGGAGCCGATTCACTGGGAAATCGGATCTCACGTCCTGAGAGAAGACGTTGGCCGTTCAGCTATAAATTACATTACTACAGGAGGAGTTGATGGCAGGACTGCTCTCCAGGGAGGTGCAGGTACTGGTGGTCTTCCCCAGCACCGACTGGGATCTTTTGGTTGTTGGCCAGTGAAATCAGGAAGAGGTTAGATTTCAGCAGTATAATTTGGCTTGTGGACAGTCTTAGATAGGTTTGTTCTGCAACAGGAAATTTGATTAGGGAAAAGGGTAGACCGGCCTTATCTGGCAGTGTTGAAATCCCTGCATGTGCCCAGGAGCACGCACACACTAGGTAACAGAGAAAGCAGAGCAGAGGAGCAGTAATTCAGAGAGGACCAATGACCTTCCTGGCCGCTCTGCTCTCTGCTAAGCATTACAGCTTCCTCCAGGAGCACGGCCTGTCCAGGAGGATGAGAACGGGCTACACAGAGCCTCTTGCCTGGGTGGTCTGGCTAATCCAGCTCAGCTGGGCTTACAAAGGCAGAGCCCTGCTTTAAAAACTGTCCCCTGACACCCTGGTAGTGGGAGTGGCTGATTCTGGCAGAGGAGTCCCTGAGATGCTGGGGGCAGAAATTTCTGCCAGATAATTTATCACAATTTTTAACACAGTAGATTTCCAAAGCCAGAGCCCTGGGTGGGCCATTTCCACACAAGCCTCGTGATGATCCTTTTCAGTAAGAGCTGTGTTGGCTTTGCTCTACGGAGAAGCTCACAGAGCAGCATTTGCACCAACCACAGCCTTTTACCTTGGGGTAAAAAAAAAAGAAAATACATCTTTGACAAATCACCTATGTTTGATGCACCATGGATAAAGCAGTGCTGAAGTGCCGAACAGCTGAAGTCATCTGAAGAGAACGTGCAGTTAGCAGTCCAGGGAAAAGATGAATTACAGCACTACTGAAGAGCCATAAAGCAATGACTTACGGGAGCAGTCCCTGCAGAAACACTACTGCAAAGCCCTGAGGGAAAGCCCTGAGTTCTCACTCAGCAGCTGCTGAGTGTACGGAGCTCGTAGCATCCAACAAGGCACCTCTTCCAAGGACGGAAACCGAAAGCATTTCACAGTGCCCACAATTTGCCTGAATAAAGGCCTTGCCCCTGTACTGGCTGGATGCAGATTTGGGTCCTCAAGTGCACAGTTGTCAGGTATCAGCACCTGAACTCTCTGGTGTGTAATTTCAGGTTACAGGGATGCTGCAAGCCAGGGCTTTGGAAAGATCCCCCACTCCTTCCAGACCAGAGCATGGCACCTCACAACATTACAAGCTGTTCTCAACCTGCCAGCTTGTGCAACAAGTTCACAGTTTACTCTCAGTGAGGTAGATTATTACATTTGCTGTAATAAAATGTGTTATGAACACATGCAAAGAGGAAAAATAGAAAACGGTGCGGTTCTTCATCAAAACAATAGAGTTCTCCTACTGCATTTCTCACTCTTAGACGGACCGGCACCTCCCGAAATAAACCCGAGCTGGGAGAGCTGAAGAGCAAATGAGCTGCAGTTCGGAAAGAGCAACCTTAGTCCCAGTTTCACCTCACAGGCAGGGCCCGCCCTGCTTAGGGACTGCTTGGGCGTGTTGCACACAAAGATATTGGCTCATGCCTAACGTCTTAAGCTTAATGCTTGAGAAATACAGAACACCGAAGGGTACAAGGTGCTTGTGGGTGTGTAGGATTAAGCCCAAAGATCATCATGCAATTTCCTACTCTTCCCTTTGCTGACATCCATCGGTGCAATGCTCTGTACTTTAGAGTACATTACTTAGACCTAACTTTGTGTATTTGAGTAAAACTATAAGGTTGTACAAGAAAAAGAAATTTCAGACTTTAAGAAATATATGAATAAATACTCCATCAACGTGTTAATCAACTAACTGCTCCTTACAAGATGGATTTCAGCTGGAGGAGGAAGACTTCTCTTAAATGAGGAAAGAAAAATATTTTAATGAATGCCATTCTCATACAAAAGCAGGCATCTATCTTGCCTGCTTTTGTAAAAGACATTCCTTAAACTTGTCAGTGCAGCAGTCTGCACTCTTCTAAAAACGAGTTACACTCTCCTAAATTCCTCCCAGGTTGACTTTACAACACGCCTTTAATCCAGCTGTAACTCTGAACCTTGCAGAGTTGCCTTCTTCTGAAACATCTCCCAGCCAACTTCCTCTGCAAAAAGCCTCTGAGAAGACGCCACAGGAACAGAGGCACGCTCCAATGATACCTTCGTAGCGAAGTCATACTTCCCACTAAGTTCCTCAAGACATTAAGCCCCTTGATTCATTCATTAGCTCAGCCCAAAGTCTTACATGATACGGCTCATTAAAATCCAAACTATATTTTAATAAACAGGGTTTGAAGAAAACCTATGCACTGTCGGGAACAGGGCAAGTAGGAAAGGTCTTCACAGACATTCAACCATTGAAATGCCGTGACTTCATGGGTTTGTGTCTGGTGATGTTCCGAAGGCAGGGGAGAGAGAGAGAGACAAGCGTGTGGACACCAGGTGAGGGAGGG
>NW_010429080.1:56303-56514 GCF_000710305.1 Buceros rhinoceros silvestris | reverse complement strand
CGTGGGGGAGGCATGCCGGGGGAGGCGTGCCGGGGGAGGCGTGCCCCTTCCGCCCACGGTAAGACAGCAGTCTGAGCCCTCACAGCCTTCGGAGATCGACAGTGGGGAAGAGCGCCCTGCCTGCAGCCCATGAAGGTCCCCATACTGGAGCGGGGGACTGATCCCGAAGCCGGCTGTGACTGAGGGAGTTCTGGAGCGGTTAACGAGGGGG
>NW_010429080.1:55587-56156 GCF_000710305.1 Buceros rhinoceros silvestris | reverse complement strand
CCCGCGGGAGGAACCCATATCGGTTGGAAAAGTTTGTGGAGGACCATGTCCCATAGGAGGGACACCATGTTACCACAGAAGAGGACTGTGAAGGAGTTTCCAGCCCACTCCCACCCCAGCCACCCCAAGGAGGAAGGAACAGCAGAAGCAACACAGAACAGACTGGGACTCACCACAACCCCCATTCCCTGCCCCTCGGTGCCGCTGGGGGGGTGGGGGGAGAAGGAGGAGGTAGCAGAGCTGGACCCTGGAAGAAAGGAATGGAAGATGCATTTACAATCTGGTTATATTTATTACTGTCCTACTCCGGTTAAACTGGTGAATGGGTGGTGGGTTTCGTTTAAATTAAATAGATTTTTGTTTTCCCCAAGTCTCTTTTGCCCACGACCATAATTGGTGAGCGAGCCCTCCCTGTTCTTTGTTCCAACCCTCGAGCTTTTTGTTCTATTTTCTCCTCCCCATCCCACTGGAGGGGGCAGGACCGAGTGAGCAGATGCCTCCTGGACACTGCCTTTAGCTACACGGGGATGTTCCCCGGGACTGGGGGCAGCAGCGGACAGAGGCTATTG
>NW_010429080.1:54630-55462 GCF_000710305.1 Buceros rhinoceros silvestris | reverse complement strand
AGAGCTGCCGCTCCAGCCGGGTACCCAGGCCACCGGCTTAGCCTTGGGCAGGGGGGCAGTCCTGGGAGGGAAAGGGGAGAGCACTGCGGATACTCAAAGGGTGGTGTGGGTGCTGGAGAAGAAGAGAGCGGGTGCTCGGCCCAGCACAGCGATTGCTCCAGAGGAAGCACGTGAGCCACAGCTCACAGAGGAACTGCCCTGGCTGGTCTTCCAGCCCCCGGCACTGTCTCTCATTGGCTCCTTATTTCACAGTCTGAGGATACTGAGCGTAAAACAAGCTTTCCCATACTTCCAGGTTTTATGTCTGTGAACATCTCGCAGAGAAAACATTGACCAGAGGTCAGACACACCTCCTGGGGGACAGACTGCTCACCAGAACACGCGTTAGCCAGTGTCACATTCCCACTACAGAAACACGACACTGGGGACGGCGGGGGGTGGGGAGCAGGTGGTTGGGAAAGGAGGGGGGATGGAGGGCAAGTAAATATGCTTCTCACCCATAGTCACTTTTGACAGCCCAATTTAAAATACATTGTTTGGGTTTGAAATCTGCCTCCTACACCGCATAAAAAAATCTCTGGTCCACAGCAGCACTTTCTGTGGGTGCTTTTCATGACAACGCATGATCTGTCAACTCAAAACTGTGACTGGTGTGGTGTGGGGCACGGCAAAAATGCCTTTGGAATCTTCCCATCCATCAAAATCACAGCATGCCCGGCAAATTAACCAGCAAGAGACACACATTTCCATGTCAATCCAGCTGTTCATTTTGGAAACGTCAGAGCATACTCGCTTGTGAAGAAACATCTTCCCCTCTGTTCTCTCAAGTGAC
>NW_010429080.1:24395-54412 GCF_000710305.1 Buceros rhinoceros silvestris | reverse complement strand
ATGCCTGTGTGCTCCCAACCTATCAGCCTGGAAAAAAGTCACTGGATTTGGGACAAACCACCCTCCACAGATGCCTAAACTCTGCTGGCTGGCCAGCTCTCCCCCAGGCACCGCCCTTGGGAACCCATGAAGCAGCAAGCAGAGCAGCACACTGCAGATCTCACAGAGCAGCAGGATGCTCCCAGCTGCGGCACAGGCAGATGTCTGCCAGCCTGAGCAGAGCAGAGCCAAGGCTGGAAGGGACCTCGGAAGACGGTCTAGTCTAAGCTCCCAGATGGAGATGGGTCAAACCATGCTACCAGTTAGGTAACTGGCTTAAAATTAAAGCAAGACGTGTTTTAGCCCTAGCCCAAGTCCTAGATTTTGTTGAGGCAAGGGCTACAGAGCACGCAGGTACGCAGGTCACCGAGTTCGGAGAAGGGAAGGGATGCCAAGACTCAGCAACACTGCTGGAAGCTGATGGAGAACTGAAACTCCTTTAGGTGGCACAGACCCGTAGCAAGATGAGTATTTGTATCTGCAGGTCCACTCCCTTTGCTCGTTTTTCACGTCTGTAAGCTTGCAAGGGTAACCGCTTTGATGGCATTCAAGGTGTTTCATACGAACAAGCTGAAGAAGCAACAAACAGGAGGACGCTCTGTGCCCCCTGAGACCAGTGCGCAGCGGCAGCGGCAGCCCCCTACGAGCAAAACAAAGGGGGTTCAATGTCTGTAGGTAGAGCATAACCTGCGCCCAGCAGCGATCACAGGAAAATTCAAGTTGGAATATTCTCAAACAGGTGTGGCTCATCGGAAATTCAAAAATACCTGCGTGTTTCTACCAATTCTGATGTTAAGAGTAACCTGTCAATTTAGATGTTAATTTGTCGTGGCTTTTAAAAAGACAACAGTAAATTTGGGTTTTAAAAAATTCCTATTTAGAGAAACTAAATTTAAACCAAGAAAGCGTTATGCACAGAGGTTATGTAAAAGTCTAAGTGAGAAAACACAGATGAAGGAGAGGTTTCTTTCTCCATCTGTACCTGTGGGAACAGAACTGGCAAGATCTGCTGTTTTATAGGTACCTTCTAAGCATGTTACGGCAACTCTAGAGGTTTGCTTTTAGTTAAAAGAGAATTTCATGCTGTTTGTTGATATCTAAAAAGCCAAATACTCTAACTGGATAAAATGAAAGCCCAATTTTGGGTCACGTAAAACCTGAACTTACTTTTTCCTAAATACAACAAGGTTTGTCATTTCAATTTATGCATCAAACAGAGATCTTAAATGAAAGAATTCTGACGAAACATTAATGCGAGTTATCAAACACAGCACACGTCAAAAGGAGCCTGTGTGATAAGGCTGCTCCTTAGCCACGACAAAATGTTAAAATTTAGCAAAGAGAGTTTTGAAGTTCCCAAACACACAGATAAAGCTTGACGATGCCATATAGAGGCGCACGACAACAGATAAACAGGCAAGCAGAGGACCGCTCACAGAAGGGCGAGAACACTGAGCAGCGAGTAATGCTTGATTCACTGGGGCGGTCCAAGAGTGACACTTCTATCTACTGCCTCCCTCCTGCTGCCAACCTTAATTTGCAATGACAGGAAAAACGAAAAACCGTTTGACAATTCCCCTGACATTTCACCAGAAACAATAGAATCATGTAAGTGCTGTTCCCAGGAAACAGAAGTTTATGTTGCCTGAGCCAAAAATGACAGAATTACCACCGTTGGCAGAAAAGTCTCAGTGACATCATTGTATAAATTCTTTACTGGAGACAGAGCAGAACAAACTCGTTCCAGCACGCAGCAGAACATGCAATCTAGACACATAACCATCGATTAGCGGCAGACTGCTTCAACATAATTAGTGACTCAGTTATTTGAGACTTACCCATTTATAAATGTTTCAGAGATTCCTTTCTTTCGCTTGAATTTCTTAGGGGATGGAGAACACATGGTCAGGATGGTTTGTCTTAAGTATTTTTCAGAAGTTCATGCACTTGGAAGCCTACGCAAGCAAGCGTTGAATATGCTGTTGCTTTACCTTGTTTCTTCTCCTGATTACAGGACAACAGGAGATTGTGGAGATCAAAAGGAAGTGGTCACAATAAACAGTGTCTCATCAGCTCACGAATCCATACCTATCTGGAATGCCATCTTCTTATTAACATACACTAACAGCCACACTTAAGAGCTCAGTATTTCTCAAGCTGCAAAAGGATTTAAATAACCACTAACTTTGACCAGAAAAATACTTTTAAACGCATTAGGAAAAAACCCAACAAACCTCTTTGAAATGCTGAAGAGCAGGAAATGTAATGTCACTCTAACTTTTATGGAAAAATAAAAATAGTAATATGCCATTTAATGAGACAACTTGCCACTGGCACCGGGGCTGTGTCTTCTGAAAGGACAAGAGTGAGGTTTGCCCCTGAAACTCCTCAGAGCAGCGAGCCCCAAGACCTTCAGCAGCCCCGTCAATACAGAGGCGTCCAATGCCACGTGCCAGTGGGATGGGAAGCTACCAAGATGCGAGAACTCGTGGCCTCCCGCAGTCCCCGTGCTGCTCTGGCCTCTCTCAGCTGTGTCCTACAGTGATGGCAACAATATACAGTTCCACAGGTGCAGTCTTAGATACGAACTTCGTTTCTCTTCCTCCAACGGACAGAGTAGTGGAGGCCATTCTTTATCATGGATGATGCAACAGAAGCAGGCACATAAGCAGAGGCCTTACAGAATCAGCTAACACAGAACACATGGTTTTCTCTGGGTAAATTCTTTACCATTTCTCCAACTTGTGATCATTGATCTAGAGATCACACACTGAATCTACCTATACGTATAAATGAGAAGTGGTATGAATCCTGGTAATGGAATAATCATAAAGCAATCACAGTTATAATACTCCAAAGATAGATGTTTATTGAGTTGCTGAAAAATACAAGTATTCCAGTAAGGTTTTCACATTTAAATGTTAGCTAAAAAAAAAAAAAAAAAAAAAAAAAAAAAAAAAAAAAAAAAAAAAAAAAAAAAAAAAAAAAAAAAAAAAAAAAAACAAAACCCAAAACACCACCCTACAGAAGTTCCACATACAGTCTAGTTGTTCCACTTCCCCACTAAGATGATTCAAAGTCAAACCTTTAACTATCACCTGTGAATTTCAGAAAAGTTTAACATTCGAATTCTTCTTATATTGCCCTTACTAGCAGCTATGAGCTATTGTGCTGAGTTAGGCATCACTCAGTTCCGAAGGCAGTTGTGTTATAGCTATGAAAACTAGGTATTCCTATTATAATCTACTCTTTGGCTATATAATCGGAGTATTATTAAGATGAGATTTCTATTATTAATGAGGCCTAAGTAATTAAACCCACAAATAATCACATACACATTTTGCACATAGGTTTAATCTGCTAAAGTCGTTGCAATATTACAACTTTTAAAAAATATTCTTGGAAGAGTTCCAACAGCCATTTGACTGATATTTGTAGCCGGATAACTGATTAATGTACGTGAACAGAATCGGGAACAGGAGAATTCTGTCAAATCATGGATGAGAGTTGAATTTTCTTTAAAAACCCCCAAACCCTCATATACAAACTAAGAATATCAGAACAGCAATGGCAGCCTGGGGCGCTGCAGCTACATCCATCCCTGGTGTAGACATATCTTCACCAGAGGGAAGGTAAAAGGCTACAGTCAAGACAGCGACTCTTAATCAGCGCACACCAGCAGCGGGACACCAAGGAGAGACTGTAAAAGCAGACACAGCGTGAGAACATCCATCGCGGGTATCGGCCATCTAAGGAGGGAGATGCAGATTTCAAGCTTGAACAGAAAACAAAAAAACCCCTCTATTCAGCTGTGGGTCACCATCTCTGACGTACGGAATAGCAGCTGAGTAAGCTCAGCATCAGATGAAGATTGCTGCAGTCAGCAAGACCTACACGGACCGAGGAACTGCTGAGGAGCTGCTGGGAGGAGGAAGCCCTGCAACAGACTCGTAAAACGTATCCAGCGCCACTGCTCCTCCTCTCCCATCTGCTGGCATCACCACAGCCTGCCAGCAGCACAGATCTTTACCAAGGCAGGTGGCGTAAACTACCCACGCTTTGTTTGCAGTGGGAGCCTGCCATTTACAGCACCTTTAACGCCTCCTGGCTCGGTCAAAGTCCACGTCTAAGCCATGTTATCCACAGCTGATCACCTCAACATAAAAGGAACATACTTGTTTGTGGTATCTCCATCAAATGTACCAAGCTCAAACAACAAGAAAAGTTACCCTGCAAAGCTTCATTAACTTTATATTTTTCTCAATACATCTCGTGTGGAAATGCCTGCAACATTTTGCTTATTCAAGTGAACTCCCCCATGAAGACGGGAGTCCCCTTGGGAGTCCCCCCAAGGACAGGACTGGTGCCTGTAACAGAGGCCTCTGCACGTGGTTTTCATAAGAGGAAAGTTTTCTTCACAGCTGGAAACCGAACAACAGTTCGGCACATCTCAACTACAAACCCTTCATCGGTAACTGCAAAAGGACTCCCAAGAGTTCAGGTGCCGTTGCCATGGGATGCTCTTCACTTTCTCTGTAATGCTGTTGCTCAGTTTCTACTGTACAGTCTCACATTGCGCTTCATCAGAAAGCAAAGAACAGCAGGGTGCGTGCACCTGCAGAATTAAAAGTCTCAGAGGGAAAAACATCTTTCAAAAGAGAATATTTACTTTCAATATTCACTTTCAATATTCACATCCAATAATAAAATTGTCCAGATCTTTAAATAAAGAGAAAAATGAAGGTAAAAATCAATCTTGTCATATAGAATTCTACTTTAACCTGATCTGAATAACCTAACTACAGCTCCAAAAACTGGCAGTTTTGTTTCCCTAATGCTGGATCTACCGATTAATGAAGCAAACCACAGGAAAGGTGATCTGTGCTATTGCCAGCTCCAACCCAAGGAACAGAAGTGACAGAGTTCACCTCTGTCAGTAGGATTTTCCATACTGGATTAAGCCTATTATTAGCAAGATTCAAAAAACTATGTTGTTCCAAATATATACGTGATAAGATACTGGGTGTCCCTCATGTTGTGCAAGACAGGAAATTGTGTAAACGTATAAAATTCCTGCTACAAGTGAAGGCATCTTTAATCTCCACATGGTCTGTCCTGTCACATCCCTGTCAGTCAGAACTGAAATCCTAGCATCGTTCATCTGTAAAAGTATCCTGTATTTCCCTGGAAGGAAGAGTTAACGTTTCTTCCGTTTGTCACTATAAAAGAACGTATTTCCCGATATGTCATGAGGCAGGTCATTTATCGATCAAAATGACAAGAGAGACAATTGAAAGAACATAAAACAAGTTCTCATTATTTACTACGAATATATAAAAGCTGAAGTGAAATCAAATTGAATAACTTGACTACATAAAACTTATGAAACAGTTTGTATTTTATACACAGAATATGTACACTGGTTTTGGAAACGGGGTTTCTGTCCATGCAAATTTAATACAAAAAACTATTTACAAAAAGTAACAGTAGGAACATTTTCAAAAGGAACAATTATGTTGGAAGCTCCAGCAAGAATGCAAGTCCTGAAAAAAGACTTCATACAGTCCTGTACAAGCAGACAAACTTCAGAAGTGTGGAAGATGCGCTTTACAAGAACGTGAAACGCAAAATGAATTAAAAAGCACTATCAAAGATGTTGCAAGTATATACACAGTTTAAGCATCTATTTTTAAATGATCACTCTCCAACTGTGCCTCAGAACTACTTCCGTCATGTCCTTCACACATTTACGTACTGGTCATTTGGTTACACTGCGTTTTCTGAGTTTTATAAGCACGAGTTACAAAATAAAATAACTGGATACCAACGGAATGATAACCATAAAGCCATCACATTTTCCTTGTTCTACACATTACATAGTAGTAAAAAGTATTCACATTATTCCCAACATAATCCACCAAACAATCCTTTTGCAATGCCCATGTATGCGCCTCCAGGAACCAAGCCTTGCACTACCTGCTGGTGCAACCGACACGCGCAGCCACCGCCAGGAATTCCCACCGCTGAAGCAATGCTTAACGTAACACACTGATTCCGAACAACATCTGCCTGCGAAGAGCACAGCCTGGCACACGCTCCAGGAAGCATATTAATACTGAACAAAAAGAGTTTCCACTCCAGGAATGGCATGACCCAATTACAAACAATGACAGCAATTCTGGAAAGATTTCACTGGTTCACTCATTCAAAAATGAAACAGAAAGAATCCTTGTGATTATTTCCAAATATTCTTTACTTCGCAATCCATCTTCATAGAACTATGTGAAAAAAAGTTTGCCTCATTTCATACAATTTTGAAAGAAGTGAGGAAATCCTCAGTGCCAAGAATTCACGTTGCAGTTCAGTTACAAAACTACTGAGGGAAATTCTGGTCTCTCTGAAGTCATAGAACCATTTAAGTTGGAAAAGACCTTTAAGATCATCAGGTTCAACCCTTAACCTAACACTGGCAAAATGGGAAGTTTCCCCAAACAGTTAAATTTGCTGACAGTTTGAGCTACTCCTCTCCTTTAATATTTGCTAAGATATTAAGATAGTCCTGCAAGGACTTTTTTGTTTTCTTTCAGATTAGAATTCTAAAATGTGTACAGAAAAACCACATTGAAAGTTCTTGTTTGAAAATGTATTTGGCTACAAAACATTTGAACTAAAAATAACTGGTGTCATTTTCTTATAACCTGTGTCCCTTCCATAGACCTGAATCAAGTAGCTTATAGCAGTTCTGCCTCCTTTTACCTCCCATGTGAAAAAAGAAAAAAAGGTCAAAAACAATGAGGGAACAAACGCTGCATGTAACCACAATTTCAAGATATGCTGTCAGAATGGTACTGTGTGAAATACTTAAAGGCAAGTAAAGCAAAGTGACATGTTATTATGCAAGAACAGGAGCCAGAACCGCTCCTGTGCACTGGTAAGTTTAGACTAAAATTCAGTTTACGTGTTCTCTATTTTAACAGTCAAGATCAGCAGAAATTTGCTTCACAGGAAGAGAATAATTTTTTACCTTCATATGTATTTTAGCAAAAAGATCTGTGACATAAAACTCCAGAAACAAAAAATACAGTTCACCTTTCCCTCCACTTGTAAACGAATGACTATCCCACAGGGTACCGCACAGGAAGAAACAGTATTCCTGTTCTGATTCGCTCTCGGGAGAGCGCAAGGGACACACTAACCCGCTAAGAGTCATGATGCGCTGTTCAACCCACAACACACGCACTTTGGGAAAAACAAAGATGTTAAACTTCTTGTTATTGTAACATTTACGGAAAGGTCCTTGTATTTACGCATCATCCTCCCTTGTCATGAAGTAGCTACAAAACATCTGTTTTTCTCTACTAAATTTAAAGGCTTTTTTCAAGTGATTCAATGTGAAACCAATTGGAGCACCCTCTCCTTGGCCAGCTATACTTGGCCTTTCCCATTCCTGGTCTTAAATGACTTTTTTTTAATTCCAAAGAGTCATCTGTAAACAGGAAATACTTCACCAGTTCTGGGTGTGTTGGGGTGGGGTTTTGTTTATTTGCTTTTGTTTTTCAAGTAGAGGTCACTGTTTAATATCATGTATCTCTTGAAAGAAACCCTACATTAGCTTTAGTGAGGAAAAAGAAATCTGATTCACCAATACAAAATCATCTCTTATCTGCAGAAAGTGCTAAAAACTCATGCAAATTGCTTTCAGTTGAAATCAGCTGAATTATTAGTATGCTTTACCTCTGCATCGGTACAGAGTCCGATTCCAGACAAGCAGGCAGACGGCAGCTGTCTTAGGCAGCCACCTTTCCTACAAGCATTTCAGAAATCAGCAGGACAAGAGAAGGAAAAAGGTCTGGCACTTCTTCCAACACTGAAAGGACAGTTTTCAATGAAAACACACGCCTTTTCAATTCGTTTGAATCTGTCCACAGATTTATACCAAAATCTGAGAAGACTGATGCTAAATTATAAAATATTTGAAATAGTTTTTAGTGCAGTAAATAACTAAGTCTTCCTCACCTCCAACGTTACCGTGGTGACATACCTTCCCACGAAGCTGTATGAAAGCTGTGCTTCGAAGTAATTTCTCCTACTGTCTTACTACAGTATATGGCGTGTCAGAAAAATTGTATTGAGTGAGTCCGTGTAGTATTTTACAGCTTCCTTTGACTTACCAGAGATCACTCTTTTTAGTCATGAATTTGACACTAACGCTACGCTTGTGTCAAGTTTAAGCCATGTTGACTATAGTCTCCATCTCAGGTGTTCCGTAAATCAAAAAGGTGAAATATTCACTGAAGACAAGAGCGCAACTAGGATTGGATCCAGTGAAACTAGGATTTTACCCTCAAATTCTCATGATTCATGTCTTATTTATTGTTTCAAATGTATTTTTGTATTTTATGGTAAGTTTAGTTCGTAAGTTGTATCTTGGAAGGCCTCCAGTTCCATGGGTATGGATGGTTTCCTGCATCCCCAGCTAGCACACTGGATTAGCAGTGTTATACAACCAGTAGGAAGCATTTCTGAGATAGTGTGTGAGAAGTCACCACACCTGACAACAACTATTTTAATGCCACTGCTTTACATTCTCACAATACCTGGGACATTATTGCTTAAAAGAAAGATCATTCCTGTGCAACAACCTGCATCCAGTGACATAAAAATAATACGCAAGGTCAGAACCCCTGCTGGTATGTCGATTCTCTCTGTAATTTACAGTTCATACCACATTATTGCAGTAACTTTGTACAGCATTCACAACAACAAAAGCACCCTAGTTAATTCTGTAATCTACTAAGGAAACTGCATTAAGTTTTCCAAAGTTTTTAATGTTGACTCTTCCTCACATCTGAAGTAAAAACTGAGCAACTACAGTAGGAACTGGGCAGGCCTCTGTTTTAACCATCCGAGGAGCTCGACCACATATTAAATAACAATATTAGACCCAAAACAAAATAGGAAAAGGATCTCTCAAACATACTAGATGCTGGGAGCAGGGATTCTAGAATCACAGCAGTTCACCAATGCCACTGGAGCAATTTCTTTAAAAAAAAATAAAGAAGGAGGAAAGTGGCATGCAGTACTGAACAATATGAAGTCACTGGAACTGTGAACAAAGAAAAATAAGTAAGATGCTGGGAATAAAATGCAAAGGAAGAAAGAGAGGAGTAGGCAGATTCTTGTACAGGGAAGCCAGCAACAATTTCCATGGGCTGCTTTACAATTAAAAAAAATTAGCATGTTTTTGCAATTGCTCCTAACAAAAAAAAAAATCAAGTCACGATGGAGGAGTAGGCAGATTCTTGTACAGGGAAGCCAGCAACAATTTCCATGGGCTGCTTTACAATTAAAAAAAATTAGCATGTTTTTGCAATTGCTCCTAACAAAAAAAAAAAATCAAGTCACGATGGGAACAACAATTTTAGCAAGCCTACGGATTATTACTTGTAAAAGCAGCTAAAGAAAGATAAGAAAAAATTCAGGCACAGCGGACTTTTCCTCAGATTGCTCCTAATGATATTTGAAGGCCTTAATCTTGGCAATGCTAAAAAGGAAGCCCTGGAAAAATCATGATTATCCTCCCCAGAAGGATGAAGGAGGCCCTAATTCACAATGAGTGGCAAAGCAAGTCTGTTTCTAGCAAGTTTGTGGGGAAGGATTGCAGAATACTAAAAAAAAAGTTAATTTCAGTTGTTTTCAACTTCAGAGACACAGTTTAAAATGAGTATTAAAATCCAATTTTCAAGTTACTTAGGAAATAAGCTAAGCTTAAAAACCAAACTGGTAAGCATCTGGCATGCTGCATCTTCTTAATGTTTACACTGTGATAGAACTTTCTAAATGCTGTTCCATTAGGAAAAAAGATTACTGTAAGATCAGAAAACATATCTAAATATGACAGTGAAGTAGCAGTGTTTTAAGCCAGATAACTGGAAGTGAACAACTTAAAGTCAGCAGTTCCACCACTAACATATGAAGTAGAACTTCGTTGCTGTTGTCAATACCGTGGCAAGAACTGAAAGACATTGACCTACTCTTTTTGAATGGTTGTGCTCTTCATATGTAGCAGACAACAAGCTTTTTGCTTCATCACTTACATTACTTTTTTCATTTTAGTCTCTTTTCAGATACTGTCCTTAATGAAACACAGGGATTGAAGTTGTTCACATGAGTATCATGTGAATGATTTGAAAACCAATTAAGAGATTTGAAATGCCGTATCTCAAAGGTCAAAGCAATTCAGTTTCCTTAAACAAGTATTCACATAGCCTAGAATTTATATCTAGAACTTTGCAAATTAAGTTTTACACCAGCCACCCACTCCATGAGCTGTATTTTAAGAAAACACTGTACAAACAACAGTGATTTTTAACTATTACACATGAATCAGCTTGTTTCAATGGATTTAAAAACAATGTACCTTTAAAAAAAGATCTTTTAATCACAAAAGGTTTTTTTTTTCCTCTGTTACTGATTTTAAGCATTATAATAAAGGAAGTAATGAGTAAATTATACCCCTCCCTATTCTTTTATGAATTGTACTACATGGGGTCTTGATCAATTGGAAAGAACAATCAAATCTTGTTACATGCTTGCAAACATCCCTCAGTCGAAATTAGATTTTCTGTATCAGGCTAAATTGTGACAGTCAGAACTTTTAATTGAGCTACTACTCGTGAAGAGCAAGCTAATGCAAACAGATTCCTTACCAAAACTATAAAATTATTTGCAATTTTAGAGAAGAACTCACTTGTGTACGGTTTCAGAACGTTCTCAAACATCGAAAAGTTGTGCAGAAGCAAAGAAATACATAAACTCAAAAGATTCAAAAAACCACCACAGTGGAAATTTTTCTGTTTCACATTTATCCACAAAAGTCTAATGTCTCAGCACAGTGACTTTTGTACAAACTCATCTGTGTGCTATGGCACACTTGTGTAAATTACACAATAAATCCTGTAAACACTAAAAAGATAAACACTGACATTTCCTAACTAAATTATGATATTCCTGTTGTAAAAATGTAATGTGAGATCAGGAGCAATATTACACAAAATCCTGAAAGTCACAGCGTAAACCTGAGATTTTGGCAGTTTTATCAAAATGTCCTAGATGACTCTGTATGCATCACTAGTCCTCATGTCTTACCATGTATATGTTTGTCCCAAACAAAGACAACAACTTTTTTGTCCAACAATACATTAAACCAAAAGTGATTAGGTATTATCAAATTAAATATCATAAATAAAAAGTATTTACAGTATTTTCTAATTAGACAACAAAATAACCAATTAAATTGTGCAAACTTAAAACACCAAACATCAAAAATGTGAAGCATTACTTAAATCTTCACATACTGATTTTACAAAAACCTATTAAAATATTTTAAAATTTCCGTTTTATCTATTTTAAACAAAGAAATTTCAAAAAATGTTTAAGACTATTAAGAGTTATCAATTACACAGGCACTTCACATGTAAACAATCTACAGTACAACTGAAAAAATATTTGGCACCAACCTAGAAGACTGGAAAAAACTCAATAAAATGTGTCCTTTTCCCCACTGTATACCGTTTGGTGTGATCACCATACACTCAGACTAAATACTGGCAATGTCAGAAGTGTGTAAGTTACAATCAGGAGTGCATAAAATAAAAAACACAAAATCTCTTTCTGATAAAGAGTCAGTGATCAGCCATTTGCACTTTTACCACCATACCACCACTACATTTTTGTCTTACCTTTAAATTAAATGATTGACTTGAAAGATTAAAATGAGGGGGGAATGTGCTTTGTAATTCTAAAATAATTCAAACAGCATTTTCAATGTAGGAAAAGAAATCCAGCGTTTAACTGTAACTCTGCAAGATGTTAAACGGCAGCTTTTACCGTAAACTAACTGGAAAGAGAACCTGATGCTACCACAATCTCTTTGTGCATCCAGTTACAAAAGAAAAGAGTAATTATGTTCTTTTAACTGCCAGCTGACTCCAACTTTTTCATGTACAACTCCGAAGTAAGGCTCTTGACATCATCTGGACAGATAGTAGTTTGTGATGGCTTGGATGTTCCCACGTAGGAAGCCGAACTGCCTCAGAGCAATCCGAATCAACAGACTGAATGGTAACTTGTCTAGATTTCAACAAGTCTTGTCACATGGAGGAAAGCTGAGATACTTTCAACGCAGGCAGTTCGAGCAGCGCTTGAACTGTGAGGCCAACCTTCACCAGACCCCTTTCCTCCAGAATGTGATGAGGCAAGCAAAGTCTCTCCTGCAAAATAAAGCAGTACATGCATCGAGCTTCATCACTGTTCCCCCACAGCGGGTAACAAATACGTTCTTTCTGAAGTCACACATACTATTAGGAGACTTGCACAGAAAATGTCTTTGGCCTTAAATTTCGCATGTGGTTCTCTACAGTAACAGAATGGCCAGAAACTAGTTAGATCTCAGATCTGTCTAAAGTGTTGAACTGTGACAACATCAGAACATACGTAAGACTGCTCGTTTCATAAAGCCAGAGACTCCATTTCTTTTCATAAGCAGAGCAAGAGAACCAGGCTGATGGGCACTGCTGACTCAGCAGCCTACTGCCCCCTTCCCTTGTTTTGTAGGCTCATTACCCATTTTTCCCTTGGAAAAACCTGGAAGTGCTGATAGACTGGGTCCTCAGTCATGAGCCATTCCCCAAGAAAGTCACCTATCGATTTCAAAATTCAGCACAAGATGGACAATTTTCCCAACTCCTAGCTGGGGTAACATGTAATTCGAGAGGTAAATGTTAGCATCTCTTCTGGATTCCTAACCTCTAAACAGCCTGTGGCTCCACACTAGACAGCAGCTGTGACAGAGCAATAACACAGGCTTCTAAATCGATGAACTAATTTTCTTATTCCATTAAAAGGAGTTGATGGAGGGGTTTTTTTCTAGGTAATATGTAGGCAATTTTTTTTTTTTTAAGGTTTTTTTCCCCCCTCATACAGGCAAGTAAGACGATGAACTTGGGCAACAGCTTGCAACTCCAGTCATGCTAAAAAAGAGAGCAAATCAGTTAAGGTACGTATTTCTCCAACTGTAGGATTTTACCTAGGCAGCCACTGAAATTCATGCCAAAGTTGAGTTGCTAAACTCAAGACTTTCAAGTGTTACAAGACCATCTTCTCACATCAGTTCTTGTTTAGATAATGTATTTTACAAGGAGGTCAGTATTATTTTTAATATAAGGAACTGACTAGAAACCCATAAAGTAGCTTTCTCAAGTTCATTCCACAGGCCAGAAAGAAGACTTTTTTTCATATCTTCAAGTTCCCTAGCCAGTGTTATTATGATTATTGCTCCCTGAATTAAGCCCCCTCCAAAAAACCCAACTTCAGCATTTGCTGACATTTTCTTTGGTGATTAACAAGTCAATAAAGTAATTAGTATACCTGTGGAACACCCAGTTTTTTACAAGCATCAAGGAAGTTTTCAACATTTCTTCGGCACTTTGCCATACTCAGTTTAGGCTGTGAAGACAGGATGTGAGATCATCACACATTCATGAAGGATTGTATATTTGGTGCAAATCCAGTTACAGTTGCTAAAACATGAAATAACTTCTACAAAGACTCATCAAGATGGATCTTAAATTAAACTTTTAGGCCTTGTTTAATGCTTCTCACAGAGAAACTGGAGCGAGCAGTGTAGCCAATTAATATGGTAAACGCGATTCATAATATTTTAGCATTGAAGTTCAAAAGCTTGTTTTCACATAGGATGCCACAAGTGAGATAAATGACTTACCACTGCTGGCGATGGTACGTGAATGCTGGCAACAGAACGTGGCCTTATGTGATTGGCTAAATGGCAAAGAACAACTCCATCCATCAATGCTGCTCCAATGTCGTCTGGCAAGATGACTTTTAACCTCGATTCGAGATTCTATTAAGAAGCCATAACTAAGTTACTTTCAACATTAGCTATTTTTAATTTTAAATCCAGGGTATTTTAAAGCATTCAGTTTAAAAGGGATATTTGAATACTAACAAAGTAAATGGAGCCAACAGACGCTTTACTGAGTCCAAATCTCCTTTTCTCTTTATCATTAAGCTTATATTCCCTTTGCTTGGTTTTCCGTTTGTTTTTTCATGACACTAAGACATTCAGCCAACAACTACCATGACACATAGCTCTCAAACCATACAATGAACTCACTGTTCATCATCTCAAAACACAGAATCTAAGGACAGAAATGTGAGGCTGAATACTTCATCAGCTGTCAGTGTGCCGGATTTGTGGGTTGGACTCATACACCAGAAGAGGGGAACACAACCACTTTGGGTATGGCTATTTCACTCGTGCAGATGACAGTTAAATAGCTGAGGAAAGGGTGGCCAAGAAACCCCCACGCTTGTGTTGCAAAACAGAGAAGGAAAGGAGAGAATGTTTTTTCCCCACTCCAGCAACAAGCATCCATTGCAAGACAGAAACAGTACTGTCCTGGAAAGCAGAGCTGCTACAATTTACAGTTAACCGTAACTGTTAAGTATCTTCAGAACAGAACTTTACAGAAAACAACTTACTGGATGTCTGAAATTTAGATCCCATTCAGTATTGTGTAACTTGTAGCAACTTTCTACAGTCAAGAAAGCATTTGGCTATTCAGAAGACTATACCCATCTTTCTTTGAATTGCGAGTCAAACAGCAGCAAACATGAGCAGTCTCCCTAGGAAAACCTAGATCCTCAGAAACCTAAAAAAAAGATTCTTTTTTTTCATTTCACTTCATTTTTAAGCTAAAAAAGCATTTAGTTCGTGGTTGGCATTTTGGTCAGATCAAAAATAGTTCCACTGTAGCGTGTTACATGACAGTCCTTAGGAAGGACTATCACTACAGAGATGCCCTTGTACAAGTGTAATAATTTGCAGGCCTTTATTGTAAAGGTTTAAATTGTGGTACAGAGCAAACTAAATGCTCTGCATCCATAGAGTAAATAACGGTACATACATTGCGAAGCTGTCTTATTTGTTCCCTTTCTTCCCTTAAATGCTCCATTTTCCTCCTCATTGTAAATCCAGGATCCATTGCACCATAGTCCTGGCGCGATGCACGGCTGAAAGCTATTAAACATAAGCTAAGTTAGTTTTCATAATACAGATTTTAAAAAATGCAAAAGGAGGGCTGTTAAATACTAGCATTCACTTCCTATTCTTCATGCTCAGAAAGCCTTCAAACGACAGTTCTATTATTTTATAGAACACTGGCAAATAAAATCTCTTCTGTAGCAATACCACTGTATCATTAAGTATCCTCATGCTTTTGGGAAAAAAAATAGAAATCCATACTTACACCTTTAGAACTTTCTATATTGTTTCTACCAACTTGTCATATAGCTGTGGGGGCTGCTGTTTTAAAGACGTGAGCTGGCAGTACCCCCAGGAGGCCTACTACCACACTGAGAAAATATGGGCTAAGTCCCAACAAGCCTGCTTCCTCCTGACAAATCTGCACCTTCCTGCAGGCAAGTATGTAGATAACTCGGAAGCCTCTAAATGATCACAGTCAGGCACATGCTGGTACAAACAGCTAACCCAGCTATCTCTGGCACTGAATTTTCACACATCTGCTTGCAAATCTCAAGTGACTGAAGGGCCCTGGTGAAATCACTTGCACGACCTCAGCCATGCCCACTCTGCTACTGAGGGCTCACAGGCTAATTTTCAGGAGGTCTAGTTTTGCTGCCATAAATACTGAATGAAATGAAACTGAAGAACTGAGATCGTTCTTTCTTAATTCACATGAAGACTGTTCTCCTAAAGAGAAGAATGGTATTAACTGGAATAAGGATTGCACAGGGGCTTTTCCAAACTATGCTTGACACTGTTGACATTGAATATTCACCTAGACACTTGCAAACAAAAGAATACTGTAACTAAAAAAAACTCGCATTATTTCTACCTGGATTTCAGAGGACTGAAAGTCTGCTTTAGGCAATACAACTTCTTTATGAGGGTATGCAGGATCTTGGAAGAATCGGGGTACAATAAATCACTAAGCCATAAAACTCCTGGCAAAGCTCTGCTCAAAGCATCCTTTCATAGGACAAATTACAAAAATCACTTGAAACCCTCCTGCCTCAGCCATCAGGTCTCAAGAACAATTGCATGCTGTTTCCCTATTCTTTGGCAGTGACTAAATATGCACAAAATCAATCAGTGGGGGAAAAACCAAAACAAATCACTGTGCAACTTGGGAAACTTTCAATTATTTGCTAAAGCAGCTATGTCTTTTCCAGTACTATGCTAGTGATAAGGACACTGATAGATTGCTGCACTGTGGCATCTATTCAAATTCATTTGCATCTGCTATCCTTACCATCTATTCCTGGGAAATGAACATCTGGTCTGTCACGCTACGTTAGAGAACAGCAGCTTACCTGATCTTGGTTTGAGACCAAACGGACCATGAGTGTTACTATCTGTCCTTTCATAATCCTGTTAAAAGAGATGAAGTCAATTTTCTTCCACTCATTACAAGAATTACCTTTTGTTCCTATCAAGGTAGTGTTCAAATTATTCTTGTCTAAGAAAAGTGAGTCCTTCTGCTTAACTGTAACACTCTTTTGAAGGTGACAATATAAAAGAAATGGAATGAACGTAATCTCACTACATGCACATAAAATTATCTTACTGAAGAAGAAAAGCAGCACCTCATTAAATAAAATCTACTCTAAACCATTTCAAACTACTGCAAACCATCCTGTGAACAGAATTCTAAGGCAGCTGTAAACAAATGCAAACATCCTCCCAACACTTAGCATCAAAATATTTCTTAAGAAATGTTTACTTTCTATGATAAAGATCAGGTTTTTCTCATTTCACCATCTAAAAAGAGAGACGCACTCAGTAATTTGATATGCACACAAGATATCCTTATTTCAACTCATTTCACTGTATTTGGGAGACATTCTCATTCTGCTCCCTCAGGTTCCTTATTGACATGAGGTGGAAATATTAATAATCTTTTGTACGCTTTTTTCAGAGCTCGGCAGGGTAGCAAGTGATACTACACGGTCGTTCCTTACAAAGGAAACCAACCAGTTAATTAAGCTGCAAGGCTGCACCACAAGGTAACAGCCAGAATCGTAACAGATGAAACTTAAGAAGCGTCAGTACCTTTGGGTTGTTTGTGACATCTAAAATACTAAACCACAAGTTTTACTTAAAATCTTCTGGATGGCTAGAGCACAGCGGACAGCTACAAAATATGACAAATTTGATTTTTGTTTTATTGGCTCCTTTCATTAGGAAAGAACGGAGACAAAGCAACGCACCTTTCTACACACCAGTCAAAAAGAAGTAATCTAGGAGAGACCACATGTTGCAAGGGCAAACAAGATGTAATACCAGTCTCTAGTTTCTATCTATTTTATGAATTTTTATTGAAATATTTCCAATTGCAGTTTCAAAGGAAAGTAACAGCTTTATATCCGCATGGAAAAACCTGGTGAGAAGTAATGAGCACAGAGAAATGTTCGTTGAATGAAAAACAAAAGCACAAACTTGTACCTCAGACGACACAGGAGACTGTGGGGACACATTAGTATTATCACTGTCTTGCTAAAAAGAAATCAAAGAGATGAAATTATAAAAACGAAAATTATGATTTAAGAAGAAACATGAAATTATGAAATACACAATACATGAGACACACAATGCTTGTCAACTGTGACAAACTGGCAGCAACTAAATTTAAAAACACGTAAGCCAAGGAAACACAATTTACTCTTTATGCAGAATATTACTTTTACATTACCTCTGCTTGATAGGTGAATTAACTTCCCTATTAACGAAGCTAGCAAATGTCCTGCTTTTCCTCAGTACATAATCTTGAAGATTTTTTTTCATATAAAGGAGTATAACACTTATTTCTGCTACAGCTTTGGAATGCAGACTGTTTGCATGGACTCTAGATGATGTTCCCTGTTCCATGACTGTGGCTCATAGATGTTCATAAAAAAACCAAATACACAAAAAGTTTTCGTCAAGTATTTTACACCATTACTGTTTCTCACCTCATCATTTTCATTTCCACTTGAACTCTTTCTGGAAGACTTATACTGCAAAACACATACAATTATTACTTTAAAATGGAAGTACGGTTTTCATTTGAACTAAATGGCTTGATATCACTCAGATGTAACATTACTGGTGAAGCTGCTGAGAAAAAAACATGTTAAAAATCAAAAGAGAAAAAAACATAACAGAAAAGGAACATCTAGTACCTAGGCTAGTGAAGATCCTCATTATGCTGATGAGATAAAAGCATTTTAAAACTAAATGCTTTTATAAAGTGAACTAACTGCATATGACTATTGATCCAAGTAAAAAGTTCCTAACATTGATTTCGCTGTCTGCAGTGCAAGTGTACAAAAAAGTAGAAAACAACATGCAGCTTGAATTAAAAAGATCCGTCGCTACAGAACTCTGGTAAATGCGTTGTGTCTATGTGGCTGGCCTACCCACCTTCATGGTAACACATAAGACAGGCTAAATTAAGACACTAACTTTGGAACTAGAGGGATGGTTCTCCCTCGAAGACCTGACACTTAGGGGTACATACAGTTCAAAGAATTTCTTAAAAAGGAAGAAAAACCTGGCTTGCAACTATGTTCTTTAATATTAATAAACATGCAAACTTACATAGCTCTCTTACAGAAAGTTGTGTTTATTAGTTGTGCATAGAAGATGCTTCTCTTCAAAGTTATAACTGAAGACTGTTGGACAGTAAAATTGAACAGCACAATAGAGCTGAATTTTCAACAGCTTTTGACCTCCATCCTGACTGCTGCTGAAAACAGGGCACAGCATCTCTCTTGAAAACCAAAGACCAGGTCAAACAGCCTTTGTTAGTTACGCTACTGCCGTTCATTTCCTGTGCAAAGTAAACGTGTCTTTCAAATGAATAAAGTGACAGTTGTTGTTTTGGGGGGGGGTTTGGTTTGTTCTGATGGGTTTGGAGAGGGGGCACATTTTTTTTTGTTTTGACTGTTATTTTGTTTTTTAAACTCTGCACAGAGTACAGGCAGTTCTGGGGCCTGGGCACAGAGACCTCAGAAAGGAATGTATTACTTTGACAGCTGATAAAGCAAAGCCTCGTGTTCTTTGCCCTGCAGAACTCTGCTGCTGACTTCTTTATACAGGTCTTGGGCCAGTTCTGTGGTCACGTTTTTCCACCACAATTAACCAGGTCAAAGATAGCACATAGTGATTATTTTCTATTGGGGGTATGCTAGTGAAAATTTCAGCTTGGATATAACTAGGATCCAAAACAGCTACAAAGTATTCCAGGTAAAAAAAAAAAAAAGAAAAAATAAAGAAAAAAAGAAAGCATTTTGGTTGATAAAACCATCTTCAAAGGTAAGATTCTTTTTACATATTTGATGCAACAAATATTTCAGGTTCCAGAGTGACTTCAGTGCAACACCACAAGAAAAGGAATTCTGGTTCTCACAGGCATTTTCCTACCCTTCTGCTGCAAAGTAAAATTATACAATAAAAACACGTATATAATAAAGATTCTCTATAAATACTTCCAGATGCTGATCCAAGTACATTTTCTCTGTTCTAATGATGCCCACTGCAGTAATTTGACATTCTAATGATATTTTGCATTGTATTTATTTTTACATTCTTATAATAATTGTCAGTACAGATAGGATATTCAATGTGCTTTTTGCCAAGAAAATACAGACACAATATGAACTGTATTTGCACTGGATTCTCAGAACAGCAGTAGTATCTATTTTTTTTCCCCAGTTTGCCAGGAAGACAGACTTCATTTCACTTGCCTATTGCCTTTTTTTTTTTGCAAATGAAACTGTCAGTGATACAATATTTTGTTACTGGTACAGTCTGCTTAATTCATTTTTGAGACATGTCAGATATCTGCTTCCATCACAGAGCTCAAAACTGACACCTGTATTAACATTTAAGGACATCCTTTAAGGTTATGAGGAATCACTAAAGCAGGTCTAATGGTTTAATGGGTCAAATGACTAAATTCTGTTCTACTTGGAATTTTCTTGCCCTCCCCTCAAAGACCGCAGGGCAAAATTAATTTTCAGAATCACAAAATGGTAGGGGCTGGAAGGGACCTCTGGAGATTGTCTGGTCCAACACTCCTGATAAAGCAGGTTCACCTAGAGCAGGCTGCACAGGTTTGTGTCCAGGCAGGTTTTCAGTATCTCCATAGAAGGGAGACTCCACAGCCACTCTGGGCAGCCTCTTCCAGCGCTACCACCCTCAAAGTAAAGAATGTTTTCCTTATGTTCAGATGGAACTTCCTGTGTTCCAGTTAGTGCCTGTTGCCCCTTGTCCTGTCACTGGGCACCACTGAAAAGAGTTTGGCCGCATACTCTTGACACCTGCTCCTCAGATATTGATAAGCATTGGTAAGATCCCCTCTGCGGGATAAAAGCCCTGGAAAGAGGATACAAGTCCATAAACTCTCCAGGAAAAAAAATTAATAGTTTCTATAATCATAATAATGTATCTGAGCTACATGGCAAGCTCTGCTTTTCCTAGAATTTAGTTTCTTTGAAGATCTCTAGCATTTCATAAAGATGTTTGATAGAAAAGACCCAAGAAACTAATTTTGTAAGTAACAAATTTTAACTCTACCTAGCAGTGGTCAGAATTCTGTTTCTCTACCATATCCCAGAACAAATTTTATCTAATGCTGCTATGACTTCCTATCCGCTTTGAGACACTGACATCTGGAGACCAGTGGTACACACTGCAGCAGCAATGCAATACTGAGAAAATTTCCTCTCTAGAACACAAATTGGTACGGTGAGAACCAAAACGAATAAACCATGCTGCACAAAGAAGTAACGCATATTTTCCTCGCACTACAAAAAAATTCCCGCAAAACAGATAGAGAAGGACCAATGTTCGATGATTAGTTTCTGGCTTTACCAGAAGACTATTATAAATCACTTGAAATAAAGGATAAACGAAGCTTTCGGTCAATCTTTTCCTCCTGATTTTCCTGCACTCTCACATTACCCTAAATACACACATACATATTATTTAACTCAAAGCCAAATTTAAAATTACAGGTTACATGCAAAATTAAAAGCATGTCAACCTTAGAGCTTTTCTTACCTTTACTTAGTTACATAATTTCTTCTACTCTCATTAAAAGTGTCACCCACCCACACTCCCCCCCATTACCTTGAAATACTCTTTTCTAATTTGTTTACTTCTCCTTCTTTCTTCATTCTGCCAAATCACTGGCTGTGTTTCTGGCCAATGCTGCTCATCTACTGCATCTTTCTGGTTTTCCAGTGGCTAAAAGGTTCAGAAACATTTTTAAGTAAAAGGTAAATAAATATACCTCATGTGCATTAACACAAACTATTAGGAACCACAATTGTGAATTGTTTGTTTCTCATCATCTAGCTTTACCACATGAAACTGTTATTAGTCATAATGGTGATTCTGGTGGAAATCGCTCATTTCCTTTCAGATTCTAAAAACGTATTTCACAGAAAAAAAAAGAATCTATTAAATAATAATGAAGAAAATTACACCCTTTTCTGCACTGAGCCTAATTTTTATAGGTGTGTAAGGAAGCCACCTAAGGCTGTCATAAATAACTTCAGAAAATCCAGTTAGAAGTGTGGTTAGCCTCTAGCATATCTAGTTTCTCAATCTGCATATTCACAGCCCAGGAAAAAGATGGCTACAGTAAGACAGTTTAAGTATCTGTCTGCTGTTCCTATCTAAAAGATTACACACATCAACTAGCTGCGAAACGAATCTGTCTTTCCATGTATTTAATTATGCAATGTATTCTGAAGAGACAGCTGAAATAGATTCTTAAAATAACAATGAATAAGTATGATTATGTCCTTTTGTGAGAACTGAAAGCAGTCAATCTGAAGGAACCATTTCACAGGGCTAAATCCACATTTCCAACTATTTCTTCATATTAGAATACCAGGCCATTTAAAGCAATTGTAAATACCTGGTGGATTAAAAACTAAACCAATAAAAAAGTACTCTCTATAGTTTCACTGCAATTTTATTATATCATGCAAGCTTCTCAATGAGGCATTAGGAAATGAAAAATTATTTAGAAATTAAAAAAAACATTACGGTGAGGCAATAAAACTTACATGTAAAGAAATACTAAAATCAAACAAGTAAAACTTATGCCTCATTAGTTTCAAGATTTTAAAGATATTACCATACGCTCTTAAAAAAAAGGCCTCCATTACATACAAGTCAAATTATCCTGAAGCCGAAGTTCTTCAAAGGTTTTATAATTTCCACCAAAATTACATACATACAATAACTATGTAAGCAACCATATGAACATATAAAAATTTTCTGCTAGAATTAAAAACAAAACAGTCACTCATATGAAACCACCACATTTGCATTTGAATATTTACCTGCCATCTGTATGGGGACACTGGGGAATTCACTTCATCTGTTGAGACACTAAAAATTGAGATAAGAGGCATTATAAAATTTACTCCTTTGTACTTTAAAACCAAGTTACTTTAAAATGTCAAAAAAGCAAACACTTAAGAGGCAGCTTCTTGGAGCACTACAGTACTTTCTGGCTACCTGTACGAGGATGTCGCAATGTGGCTAAAGAGCACAACCACCTGACTGAAATCTCAACTCATACTCCACTCCACTTTACCACATGCTGACAGCAGAACTTTCATGCTACAGTACTTCGTTCAGATAAAGGTGAAGCGTGTTCATCTTTAGAGATTTCCAATGCATCTTCATTGTTCTGTTTCTCAAAGCAACTAACAAAACATTTTGTTCAAAGCTGACAAAAGATCTATTCTTCTGGAAGACTGACATTCACTATTAGCTCTATACAGTCAAGTAGAAGGGCAAAACGTTTTAAGATGGGACAGTGAAACTGGAAAAAAAATCTCAACAAGTGCACTCTGAAAAATGGACTCCCTGAGACTATTGAAAGTTCTGAGGAAAATAAAGTAGTTTAGATTTAAGGTCACTTCAAATTTTTCTAAGCCTTTCTGTGAAATTCACTTGTCTCATTATCAGAGAGCAGCTCATTCCCATTCTGGCAGCTGGTTTAAAAGCTGTGCAGTAAACCCTAACTGCGGATTGAATGCAAGAGGCACGAAACACCATGAGCAACCGTAACAAATGGTAAAGAGAAAGCAGCCAGGCACCTAACTTCTGCTACTTTGTATTCCTTTTCCTTCCTTTTATTTTTATCCCAGTCTGCCTCAAACCAGTAATGCTATTTAAAGCTGTTAATAGGAAATTTGTCTGAATCATGTCCAACAGCTTGATAAGCAATCCAGTTAAGAACTGCAGGAATGGCTGAAATAAATGAGTTTTGCTGTCAGTGCATACGTATCTATCAACTACGACATGTTCTGTGTTTATTTTTCAAGGGATATGAAAGCCATTTTACTCTGTGTCTTCCTTGCGCAGTACGGGATTTGTGTTTCTATGTATCAGTGCGATAAAACAACAAATAGCCTGCAACGTCTACGTTATCTTGTGTGGAAACCTCAAAACTAAGGAGGTGGAGAGGTGGTTGGGGCTTTTTGGGGGTGAGTTTTTTATTTGTGTTTTGGTTTATTTTGTTTTTAAGTCTCAGAAGTGTTTTGGATTCATTAACAAAACAGGAAAAGCTAAATCTAACCTTTCCTGCATTACCTAACATTACCATCACCAGCCTAAGGCAGCTGTACACTGCAGCAGCTGACAGCATCCCAAAGAACAGAAACTGTATATTAAGTAACCAGGGACTGGAAAGTTCCAAATGCAAATGAATAATAGTCGCAGCGCAGTTCATGGAATCACAGGACACATGAGCAACTGGCTCTGTAAAGTCCCAGATACCAACGAGAGAGAAGACAGCCAGTGCAGGATGTATCATACTGAAATATCTACACTGTGTCCCTTTTCTGTTTGAGTCAATGCTTTCCTGGTGTGTACCTGAACTGGAGAGATCTCTCACCACCCCCAGAGTTCTCTAGCAACACCAACAACAGTTAGGGCTTTTGTCTCCAAGATTCACAGCCAAATGGGGGTCTGGACACAAGCAGATGCAGGTTCTTTTGAAGGTACAGAATTTACAAGACAAAAATCACAAAACCCACCCTTCAGTTGGAGTTCTCATTAGGAGACTGTCAGCAAACTCTCATTCTTTATCTCAAAAATTAAAACCCATTATTTCTTGACCAAACTGATTAAAAGAACGGATCCAAGATTCCTTAGGGGAGGGAGAGCTGAAAACTTGCTAAGCTCTCTCTCACCCATGTAGTCACTGCAAGCCGTGACTTGCCCTTTTCCTGAAGACAAGGTTCTCTTTTTGTTTATTGTGGACACATCCTGCACAAACAGTAAAAGGTTTTGCAGGCTGAACTACCAACAACATTTTTCCAACAGCTCTTAAGAGCACAAAAAGGGCTGCCAGGGTGGAAAATTCAGATGCCTAAGCACAGCTACAGTGCCACTTTATGTAACACCAAATCGAACACATCTGCACAGGCTTGTTACCCGTGGGAGACATGGCCTTCTACAACTGGAACGGGGTATCTAAAACATCACTGCATGCCTATACTTAGGCACCTGAACAGCTGCCATAATCAGACCCACAAATTACATTCCTGAAGGGTCAAAAGAGCAAGTTTCTTTGAGGTTTTGCTTTGGTTTGGGTTTTTGTTAATCTGAAAGAAAGAAGCTGAAGAACAGATTTGTGGGCTAAAACCATCATGACAGAAAATGGCAATAGCAACACAGAATAAATATAACAAATTAATAAAATACTGAAAGCTATGATACATTAAAGTATATCAATACCATTTGTCAGATTCCACTGGCTGCTTTGGCCTATTCCTTGCGCTTACTGAAACTGAATGATTAAGAAGCCTAGAAAGAAAAAAAAACACATAACATATTTATTCAACAGCTTTATGGTTAAACATTTTTTAGAATGTACTTTCACTGCATAACATTTCCTGTAAATAAAAAGTTTGGAACATTAAGGTGATGTTTTCCATAACATTAGAATATGTATTTGCATACATATATGAAATGAAAGCCCTATTAAATCCATTTAAATCAACAGTGTTTTTTCTACCTCTTGAAATATTTCAAGTTCTGAATTTTAAGGAAGTAAAACTTGGTAATTCAAACCAAAATGAAGTATTGTCTTTTTTTTTTCTACCTAAATACATCCTATTTCAACTGATTTCACACCTGTGTAAAATTTTGCTGCAGTCAGCACAAAAGGCTCCACTTTTTCCTAAAATTAGAAGACAGAAGATAGTCAATCTAAAGCAGCCAGGAAATGATACACAGATTGAGCACAAGGAGTCAGTCAGTAGGAGCAGGCAGGATGGTAGCTGAGTAAGAAACTAATACTGAAATGAACTAATGGAAATTAAATTTTTCTAAAAGCCTGAACTTACATAGAGATGCAGAAATGTTTTTTTGTCTAGACCACACACGCACACACAAGAAGAAAATATGAGCTTTTACAGCTGCTTAAAGTGTTAAAAACAACAAAACAATTGGTAAGAATTAAATGTTTTCAAGTGTTATGGTGAGGAGTAACTCGAATGAGTAATTCTGAATCCTTTGAGGTAGTAATACTACACTTCAACACTGCCTTCATGTGCAGAACAGTAATCAAAGCATATTTATGCTGCATTATACTGAGAACTAGAATGTATTGAGAATCAGAATTAGAAGAGCAGCAACTATTCAGTGGAAGAAAGTCAAAGAGTAGGCAGCATTTCATGTTTCACGATCATTACATAGGCCATTAACTTTAAATGACTGATTTTTCAATCAGTCTTCTCTGATTATTGTGGTAACTTGGAGCTCAGTAATCTTATCTTACAGTCTAAACCTCTCACTGTGTGAACTTCAATTTAACGAGATTGAGAAGGTAAAAGCCTGTAAACCGACACTGCAGCATTCACAGGCTGCAGCACCTCTCTATATTTTGTCTTCAGAAACTTAATTTTGAGGGAACATTCCAGAATTCAGTTATACTGTAGTCTGTAAAGTTTTTTAAAAAAATGAATATTCAGATCATTATATAAACACGCTATTTTAAAGTAATTCATTTTTAGAGGTAATTCCCATTTAAATTAGCCTTATATGTTCAACTGAAAGCAATGAGAAATTCAGAAGCTTTCTAGCCAGACGTGATCATTACAACAGAATGAGCTCTAAAAAACTGTCTCCTTAGCAGTTTAACGCAACACTTGCAGCAAAACTGACACTGCTGGTGTAAATGACCATATATTACACAGGCCATTTCATTAACCCTCATGAAACATAGGGAGAAACTATTCCAGCTGATTAAAAGATACATATGCACGTGCACTTTTCAGCCACACCGTTTCTATGAAACATGTATATAGTTAACATTTATTATAAACTAAGCTTATTATAAACTATATTTTTATATTCTGTAAAAAAAAACCCAAATGCCAACAGTATTTTTTAATCCCTGTTTAAAAGCTGAAGATGATATTGGGGAAATAACATCAAGTTCAGTATCTGCCAGGTTAGCAGTTACTAGTCCAGTCAGAGATTTGAATGTCCTGTGGAATAAGGAACTTGGAAGTCTTTACTTAAAGAAATTGATAAAGAAAGTTAGTGTGAGTCTACTAAATCACAAGCTAAGGAATTCATGGCAAAAAAATGTGTTCAGCTAGAAGAGAAAAAAAAAAAAATATCGCTGCACTTTTAAGAACTGTCTTCCAGGAAATACAATGCAAAACTGGGTATACAAAATGAAATTACAAGCAGCTCACGTTCACAAGCCTCTTTCAGATTCCACTAACTGTTTCCATTCATACTACAACTCACTAAATCCAAAACTTTTTTCTTACTAGACAGATCAACTACTAGGCCAATTACTGATGGTCTTACTGAATCACTAAATAAGAACTTGAATAAGATACTTGTGTCAGTCCTGCAGTTAATTCCCTACTTCTGGATCGTACTAACTCTGTTATTACAGAGGTAGCAAAAAGGGTTCTAGAACTCCTACAAACTTTGGAATATAAATTACTCAACAGCACACACATCATGACACAGATTTCTATATATTAAACTCAAAAAACATAATTGTGACTAATTTTTCTAGTTTTACATCACGCAAGCGTAACATCTACTCCAAACTGCTGACTAGATGGGAGAGAAAGCTGGAGGCAAACCCAACTATTATATTGGAAAATATTTTCTATAGTTTGAGAATTTGAAAAGTGAAATTTCTTCTTTGTCACTTAGACTTTCATGTTTTGAGCAAACATGACATGATGATTAAGGGACACAAACGAAGGGAGTGCTGGTGATGCTATTTTAAAGTTAGCTATCTTAAAGATTAAACAAGCAAGCACAATCTAGGATTTTTAAAGAGTGTAACGACTGTAGAAATCTTTTACAGGGAGACAAAAAAGTATTTTAAACTCATTCAGGAGCAGTCTACTGTCTTCATATACGGCTCTGCTTTGTGGCTGTGAGCTGTGCTCTCAGGGATTCAGACAGTTTAAGAAGTCACTGCTGTCAGTTGAGAGCCCGTACTTAACTTAGACGCAGACTGAAGCAGGCTCATTTGATAATAATGAAGACTAAACAGTCTAAGCTATCCTACTTACTTTTGAGAAAGACCAGCAGCATCCAGAGTAAGTTAGAGTTTCAAGTGATACAGTGAAGTCTGAAAACACCTGATTCATACCTACGTAGTCTACAGTCTATACAGGCCATTCCAGATTTCTCGTTACTGGTGACATTTGTGTATCTGCAAATGCTTCCCTCATGGCCCTCAAACACAAAACAAATTGACGCTGGTCATGCTAATTTGCAAATGATCACTTTAAATCCACAATATCTTTAAAAAAACCCCAAACTTTTGCCTGAGGCTCTATAATTAAAGTACTACATATCAAAAAAAAAAGAGAAAGCACACCAAAGACATAGAAAAATATGCCTCTACGTTTGGACTAATTTTAAATAGTCTTTGAAGAGTTGCCTAACTAAATATTTTCCTTAAACAGTATTTAATCTTAAAGAACAATAATGCATAACAAAATAACAAAATATCTGAGGCTAACTCAGCCAATTCCTTTATTCTGTTTTTGTTCAAGAAATGGCCCAAGCTCTTTTTGTCCACACCTTAATTTGGAAATCTGACGCTCTACAAACACTTTATACCTTGATGCACGTCCTGCCGCCCTTGTCCTCTGGAAGAGTTTTTCACTGAATGAAGTTCTATAGCTTAATGGCCTTCGTCTGTATTCATATTTCATGTACACCAAAGCCACAGACGGAAGAAGGAAGCAGGACAGGTTGATGGGAGAGGACAGGCAAGTCATTAGCATAGCAAGCAAAATTAAAGGAGACTGCATAACATTAAAAATAAAAAACCACACACACCACACTAAACAAACAGAAATTAGAAAGCAATTATTTTGTGAAGCTCACTTTTCTAAGGATTCTGTTTACTCAGAATGAACATATTTTCCACAAAAACACAGAAATCTCTTTACTAAACTTCTAAATCTTATTCTTACAATTTCTTGTCATAAACAGCAATAAATTAACAAAACTATGGATTCAAATTCAGAGCTAAATTTTATACCAGAGATGATTTTGACCTCATGAACTTAAAGACACATAAGCAAGCTTTAAAATAAAAACGCTAAGCTAAGAAGTACAATTTAACAACTAGTAAGACTGCATACTGCACGATATGAACAATTCAAGAGCAAAGCAGAATCATTAGCAAGATCACCGCATTAAGATACAACAACACAGGACAAGTCCAGTTTAAGTTGCAGTACCTCAAAAGTTGCGTGGCTTAGTATTTCAAATTGTTACATAACCAGGAAACATTAAAACTAATCAAACAATACCCACTTGCAATATAAATAACCATCATATAACCCCCCCAACTCCTATGATATTTAACTAGTATAAAACAGAGGTGAATTTTTAAAGGTCTGCAATTTATGCTATCAGGATATCAGTTCCTCTCGGGGTTTCACATGTATTTCAACTATCCTAAAACAGCAGTGCAGAAACTCGTCACCACCCAGAAATTCAAAGGAAACAAAAATACTATTTAAGTTGATATGAAGTCAAAACCATTACTGTGGGATAATGAATGACTGTAACAAACTATTTTAGTTAATGAACTACTACTAACTGAAACCTTTACCTTTCAGTAAAGTGCCTCCTCTGGCGAAAGAAGCTCACTGGATATTTGCCTGCTTAGTAAAAGAACTAGAGAGAACACGTTCCTACGCATGCCTGTCCACACCCTCCAGGTACCTCCTCCTGCTCTTCATTTTACACAGTTGTTAACTTGTTCCATTACATTCCTTTAATATGCTGCTTGTTCTACAATTCCTTTTCAAGAGCCATTCTGTTGTGATCCCAACATGAACAGGAGAAAGTCAGGCAGATCATCAGATCTTAACTAACATTGTAATACCTGTGTTTTTGTTCTTGTTGCAGTAACTGAGCTGCTATTTTTCTCAGGTCAGTCACTTCTTTGAGTTCGTCATCATCTTCAACCAGCACTTGTTCCTTCTGAAGTCTGAAAAATTAAACATTAATGTAAAGTTTTATTTCAGTAAAGCAATACATAGAAATGGCTACATTACTGGACAAAAATAAGCAGCACTTCATATAACCTTATCTGTCCAAGAAGGAACACTCTGTCCAATATGAAATTTCTTTCCTTCACACGCAAGGCCCTTAAAAACAACTTCACTCCCCATATCGGTTAACACCTTCCCAAAAAAGAGGAAGGTCCCCAAGATCAAGAAGATTACCTTTTTTCATCTCTCCAGTCCTCATTCTGTTCTATTTTTTGCGATTTCTCAGGATATTTTCCCCGTTCCTTAAGAGATAACAAAGAATGCACTTAGACTTGATTTAAAGAAAATACAACCAAGCCTGC
>NW_010429080.1:8429-24319 GCF_000710305.1 Buceros rhinoceros silvestris | reverse complement strand
TGAACATTTTTTTTTTTTCAAGCTACCTTAATATAAGACAACAACGGTCCAATCTGTGTATCTCCTTGCTCAGGAACAGCTCCTTCTTCTGCATTCGGATCAATGTAATCATACACCTCCTGGTCTAGTGAGGATTGATGAAGAATGGAAAAGACCATATCAAACAGTTCTATCAACCAAATGTTACTCCTGAGAGAGACAGGTACTTATAAAAACATCAGATAAAGATAAACCAATGAAAACAGGTCTCCTTGAGCTAGAAATAATCTTTTTTCTTTCCTTCTGGCCTTGTCTGTTTGTTATTATTATACTGTTTTCTAGAACAATAAAAATACAACGCCAACATGTGATCGTATCATTTTGTGCTATTTTCTTATATTTGATTACCTAAGCAAAAGTATTTGTTTTACCTAAAAGGAGAGATGCACAACAGGTACTACCTTTCTGCGGATCAAGTTTACTTCCCATTACGTGATTGTCATTCCTTAATGTGTGTTCCTTTGTTGATTCTGACACCTGGGAGTGAAGGCTGATTGTATCATCATCAGACGGCTGCAAAGACAGTCACATTTCATACTGAACTCACGTATAAATTACACTATTATATGATTTGCTAAGAACCAACAAATTAGAGTGCAAATGGCCCTATCATGAGGGATGGTTCCCAGGACAGAGAAAATAACGTCAAGTCAGGTGGGGTTTTTTGTGGCTGAGGTTTTTTTAAGGGAGGTGGGCGCATGGCGGGCAGTGTGGGAAGGGGTTTAAGAGAATTCTAAGTTTAGGGAGTGATAGACAACTGTTCGGTATGTAATGTAATACTGAAATACAGTATTTTGTTCAAAGAGGTCCATTCCAGCCCCAGACAGTGGACTAAAAAAACCTGTACTTAAGTACTTTCTTAACTAAAGCCCCCACCTACTTTGACCTTTGTTAGACCAAAACAGGACCGCAATTTCTAATGGCATGTTGTCATGAAAAGTCAGCCACGGGGAGCCACCTGCTTTACTCCTCCTAGACAGCTAGGGAAAGGAAGAGGAGGAAAAAAAAAAAAAAAACACAAACCCCACAGCTTTATATTCATTTGGACTTTTCTTTTAAAAAAACCCCCTCGTTCCACAATTTTCCAACTAACAATCATTCCACATTTGTAATAATTCCAAGTTTCAAAGATCTTTTGTTTACACTACTCGGTTTTGACATAACTGTTATTAATTATAGCTCCTTAATCTAGATTTCTACAAATACACACGTAACTTGTAGGGATTTTTGTTCATCAAACCTAGCAGATCATCCAGAATTTTATTAGAATTTTAACAATGAGAATTACTAAACACATACAACACTCAAGTTTAGTCCAAACAAACTTTCATTTTAAGTACATTCATATCATTAATAACAAAAGATCGTTTCAAATAAATTTTGTACTTTGTGTAGAAAATGATTACACACTTCACACATTAAAATTCCTTAAGTCTGAATTCAGTTTTTAAAATGTATGAAATGTGGACTGGAATGAACCTTAACCAGAAAAATGAAAGCAGTATGTATATAATTTTTTGTCTGATACTGGCAGTCTAATGGTTTAAACACAACTATACAGATATCCAACGAATGTTAAATGCAACTTAGTTAAATATTTCTCAAATGATACAAAATAGAAAGGAAAAAAATTCAAGAAAACAGAAATTACAAAAACTCAACAGTGCAAAATACTCACTTCTGTTGTGGACAGCCTTTTATCCCCATTATCACTTCCGATGCCAGAGTCTGGTCCATGATTTTTATTGGGATAAAAGTCCTCCATACTACATTAAGAAAAAACAGCACACAAAAAGCCTCACAGGAACGAAAGAATTGGTAGTTTCACTTTTCTAAAAAAAGTAAACATCCTTTTAAAAATACATTCTCTTTACTCATCTACTACTGCTAATACAGAATTTTTGCATAATACTCCATGTGCAGAGGACAAATTCTTAATCTCCTGCAAGAGCTGTTCAAGAAAAAAGTATCAAAGCAGAGTTAAAGTGGAAACCATCGATTACAGTATACTCTACATCTGTGCAATTTTAGAATTGTTCTATTTCAGTCAAAAATAGCATCTTCAGAAAAGGCAACTTCCTCTGAAAAACTGCAGTTCCTCCAATTCTGCTGGCAGACATGTTTTTCAACTAGTAGCAAATATGCATTCCCTAACCGACCGCCGTATTGTCATGGTTTAACTCTGCCTGCAGAGCTACGAAATATTTCCTCCAAGTTTATGCCTTTCAAAGACATAAAATCAGCAGCATCAGTAGGATGTGCATTCCAACTGTGTCTTGGAGCTTGGTTTAACCCATAAGATTATCTGGAACATTTAAGTCAAACAAGTTCTCCCTGCTACAGATATGACATACAGTGGCAATACCCGTGACCCTGGTCCTTTGCAATACACCTCAGTTGTAGGCCTGAAGTTCAGTGGAAGCTTCTGGGGAGCAGTTGTGGACCACAGTTTTCAGGAGCATTTAGAAACCACCTACAGACACTGTGGGCTAATTCCCTATGGCACAGCTGCCTGAAACCAAGACCACGGATTGAATCTGACGGTTCAGATTGTTCTGTGTAAGCTTTGTTTGTAACTTTCATCGTCCCAGCCTTGAATTCAGAGAGGCACAAGGTGCACATGACATTTTAAGAAAAATAGGCAGAGAGTATTGTTCTATGTGCTTTCCAATGGCAAACTAACTGATGACAAAATATACAAAAGTATTCCTATTTAATTCCTCAAGAGGTACTCAGTACAGAAATCCCACAAAATATTCTGCATTTTTTGACCTCAACTAATCTAATAAATAATACAGGTATGTCACTGATGTTTGTTTCCCTTAACATACAGGCGGGAGGCAGACCTTCCATCCAACAGAATAACTCCATGTTCCGAACATTTATGGGAACTACTCATCTACTGTTTTGACGTATCTTTTTGGGAAATAAATAGCTGAGTTTTCCAATAAATGAATTTGAAATACATCTTTGTTCTGATTTCCAAATCTTTAATGAGTATAATGAAAACTTTTCATAATGGCTCAGATGAGCCATTTAAGTTTCCAGTTAAAGGACCTTAAAAAATAAATACTCTGACCCCTAAATAAAGAACAACTAAAATATTGAAATTACAGCTATTATTATCTGTGATGAACAGATCACTTCATAGCCAATGCTAAAGTAAAACAAAACAAAAAACCACTACTCACCTGTCTGTGAGTGGCTGAGAGGGGATTCGTTTACCTAATGACGGAAGATCCAAAGAATCTGGTTTTTTATCTATTCTGAGGCACGCCTGAATGCTGAGGAATTTAAATATATGTACTTTACCCTTTAAACATATCTGTTGGAAAACAAATGAACAAAATAACCAAACTTAATTACATAGCATGTCTTTTGGAAATGCACCCCAACGAATACTTTCTACACTGAGTTTGTACTCACAACTTCCCACTAGGAAAATTACAGCTAAAACGTACAAAAACTGGATTGGTATACTTTAGAACAGCTTCCTCTCTCAAGATTTTAATGTAAATATCTGAACTAGAATGCTTTAATACTAACCTGTGCTGGTGGTATCTGCATTGGATTGTTATCCAAAATTATAACTTGTAAGTGACGTAGCTTTCTGTAACAAATTGGAATTTCTGTAACTTTATTACAAGAAAAATCCAGCTTTACCAAGGGAAGGTCTCCTAATTCTGCATTGGGGTAAACAAAAAGAAAGAATCATGTATCTCCTTAACACTTTACCTAATTCACCTACACCAAAGAAATGAAGACTGGTAGCTTACCATCTGGCAACATATGGAGATTATTTCTTCTTATGTTTAATTCTCTAAGTGACTGCAATTTTCCTATCTGCTGGGGAAGAACCTGAAGTTCGTTGCAGCTAATATCCTAAGAAAGATATAATTAATAAATTAACTGAACATCTTAAATTAAACAAAGGAAAGCTGCTATCAAAACTACTATAAACCATACTATAAAATTTCCCATCTTTCTTGGGTTTTACCACAAAGGGAAGAAGTACCAGATCTCGTCATTTCTTCAGTATTTAGTGATGCACGTTATAGAAACTCAAGTCAAAAAGTTAAACCAATGAATGATGAAAGACTGGTTTTGAGATTAAAACTGTAGTGCAGGAATCAGTTCCTGGTGTAGTTCCCGTAGCAGTTAAAAACTTCTTGTGTGACTGCTGGCAAATGACTTGTATTCTGCCCTTTTTCTAAAAAAATTCTTCTACCTTATAAAACCTTGAACAAATCCATGCAACTAAAAATTTAAAAGACCAATAGCAGGCTCACCAGCTTTCTGGATACAAGCACTAGAGGGTGACAAAAGCTGCACCAAGTGAACACAGACTACAGCTATTTCTGCCACTACTTTAACATTTACTTAGTTCAGACTGAGTCAACTACCACACAGATATAAGACCATTTCTAACCTTAATTTCTGATTCAATAAAATTTATTTCACTGACTAGTTTCCTAGACTAGATATCCATAGGTAACTACTGATCTGATGAAAAACTAGAAGCTGCTCTAAAAGGCAAGACGAGCCAGTAACTAGAAGCCAGGCTCCTTCTCCCGTACACTCTGCCAGAGCTTCAGCTTAGGCCATGCTCATCTGCTTTTGGCAACCACGATGCCTGCATATATAGCTGGACGTCTCAAAGCTCAGGCTGCTTGGTATCAATTATTGTTGATAATCACTTATCTATTGCAAGCTCTTCTGTCCAAGTCATCAAATTTAAGATGGTGTTTCCTTCATAAAAGCATCTTTCTAGCACATGGCTTAATGTTTTACATTAACGTATATATTACTTATCTTCTAAACAGGGATAACACAAGTACTGGAATGAAACTCTAGTATGTCCTTAATCTGTACCATCAAGCACACATTCTAGCTTTGACAATTTTGAAAAAATAAGCAAAAAATATGACAACTGTAGTTCTGAAAAATCATTCACTTCCCCATAAACAACAGCAGCGATCTCACCTTGAAATCCTGTGACAACGAAGTGAGCATAAAGAATTCCTAACCAAGGAGGAGAGGACACTAGAAAAGTCTCACAAACATTCAGAATATCTGATATTTCTTGTAAATAAAAAAAGAATGTTGATTTATAGCTCAGAAACGAGGTCATGGTAAAAGAAATGTCCAGGGCACACACAGCTGCCCTGGGAACAGGATAAGGACTGCTTGCGGTGACCAAAGAAATAATGCACACTGAGGAGCGCAAGGGGAGGGAAATCAGTCCTAGTCCAAGTGCCAGGTCAGCAAATAACTGCACGCAGTTCTCCAAAACACATGAGCTTAACACGAAGAAATGATCAGTAACCCCAGAATAATAAGAAATATAGAGAAAGTAATGGATGGCAAAGCACAAAACTTTAGTACGTCATAGGATAAAATCATGTTGCGTGGACACCTAAAACTGAGTATCACATACCATTCAAAATAAATGAATAGCAGAAATGAGAGGAAAAAAACACAACAAAAACCAGAAAAAAAACCCAAACCACAGAACAACAACTGAATGGCATTACTCTGTACTCTTATGCAAGTTAAGAGAGAGGAACTCTTCAGCTGGGAAGAAGAGTCCTGATAACAAGTAAGAAAGATTAATAGAATTATGATTACTGTAAAGAAAGGAAACAAAAAAAAAATCACATTTTTAACAACATACAAGCAAAGGACTCAAGTGAAATAATCAGAAGAGTGATTTTATTATAAACCCCTTAAGCTTTATTTAACCCAACATACTGATCCGTGTTTAACCACATTTTTGAAACTCTGCAATACATTACACCTGTAATTTGAGCTCAAACACCACGGAAAAGCAGTAACTAATTTTACATTTTGTAGTTCTATATTTTAAAAAAATAATTTATATCTTTATTGTAAATAAACTGCTTATAGTTTAAGTTTACTTAGTACAATGGTTTACAATTGTACTTACCAATTCCATTAGATCTCTCAACTTTCCAATTTCTTCTGGAATGGAGACTAGCTTATTATTACTGACAACCAGAACTTTAAGTGGAAGATCAAACAGGTATTTTGGCAATGTTGATAAAAGATTGCGGCTTGAAAGAAAGAAAGAGAAATGAACACGCAAGGCTAGACTACAATCTTCTTTTTCAGCCTGACAGGGAGTCTGAGATGCACACTGAACAACTTGTCTCCTGTTCCAGGATACTCTCCACCTATTACACTTTCATCCACATTTAAGCTATGACCTCCATCATGAATTCCTTACCAGATAAAGCCCCTATTAGATATGTAAATTTTAGTTCCCATTCTTGCTTGATAAGACTAGTATGTACTACAAGGGAATCTAACACTAAAATATACAGACCAATCTGTTAAAAATGTTCGATGTTTGCTTTTGTCCTGCTGATACCTTCAGAGGGATCAGCTGATCTGACAGTCTACCAATATAAAATTCACGTTCTCAGCAAACCAGAACTTTACACACCACCACTGCTTCTCATGTCATGTGGTATTGTCACTACTGAACCACCACAAAAAGCACTTAACATCTATTTATTACTTTGTCGAGCAACAGTCTGGAAGGCAAGTACTAACCTAAATAGAGTTTTCCTGTGTGTATCATTCTCCAACTGCACGCACTTACCTCTGCTTTGTACACAAAGAACATACTGTTACTGACAACTCGGTTTGAATCCATATTGGAAAAACTAACAACTGCAGACTGCCGCTGCCAGAAAAAGATAGAATTTTTCTAATAATGTGCTTGTAAATAATTACTTGTACCTTAAAAAAGCCATTGAAAAATGAGCTTGTTCAGATGTGCTACAAAAGCAATTTGTTTCATACATGGAAATAATAAAACTTCAGTAACTGCTGTTGCTTTAGTAGAAACGTGTAGAGGTCAGGTCTATTCTGAAAAAAAAACCAACCAACCCCAAGAAAATCAAACCAAAAAACTTTGAAATGTTGACATTTGTGTTCACACTATACTAAGAAAAACCCAGAATTTTTACTGTTTAATTGATATATATAACAGCAGTGATTTAATATTTCAAAAAAGCTTTTCAAATTATTTTTCCCCACAACTACAGTTTATAGGGCTGCAAAACCACCAACAACAGAAATCTATATCCCCGAAACATTTCAGCTTCAAAGATCTACTGCAATTTTAATGATAAATAAAAACATGAAAGTAAACTGTCAATAACTTTATAAAATTAACAGCATAAATACATTAAGTGAACAATACAAGTAAGCTTTGGATGTAGGTATGTAGTATGTAGAAAGTCTTTTTTCATGTTGTATTTCAGGCAGATATGACAGGCTTTATTTGCAGAGCAAGAGAAGCAAAAACAGCAAGTAAACATTTTTGATTGATTATAGAAATGTGGCAATATAACAGTCATTCTCTGCATCGCTTAAGTTTCCTCAGGTTTTTTGGGGGTTTTTAATTACGTTCTGTTTTTTAAAAAAATAAGCTGCCAACTTTATTATGAACTGCACAACAGATTTCTTCAGTTGTCTGAGTCCAAAACTATAATTTGAGATCATGTGGTTTTCTTCTGTAATAAAATGTTTAAACTAGTAAGTCAGGATTTTAGCTTGTCCAACTACTACGATCCACATGTTCATGCATTGCAGAAAGAGTCCTCAGACATTAGCACAAAAAGACGACAAAGCACAGTAATGCAAATAATGATTACAATAGTCAGCCCTTGAAATAAAATGCAATGCCCAGACAGAACTATATGCTACTTTATTTTGGTGTGAAGAACTGCACTCAGCACCTCAACAACCATCAAAGGAGAAGTGAGCTGTGGCTGCTCTGTGAAGAAAGTTAGGTCAAATTTCTTTCAGAAAACACCACAGATTTATCACATCATTAATTCTCTTTGGAACTGCCACAGAACAGACTACTATTATCACTGTAAGTACTGGTATTTGCAGATTTTGAGATAGTTTGTTGTTGGGGTTTTTGGGGTTTTGTTGGGGTTGGTTATTTTTTTTTCCCCTCCAAGGATCAATTCACAAAGTTTTTTCAAAATAAGTTCTGGAACCAAATCTCACATGTTAAACAGCTCTTAGCTCAGAAGACTGGTTGGGACTTGATGTAGTTAATCAATATAAGAAACAAGTTAATCAATAAACAAAAACAAGAAAACAGGGTCTCTGGTCTTTTTGGGAGGGCTCTTCTAGATTCCCTCTCCTTCCAGAGCTCCTATTCATCTCTTGTTCTTTGGAGAAAATCAAACTGTAGGTTTCCCAAGTTTAAGAGCACCAATACACCAATGGATGTAAATAATGTGCAAAATGAGTAGAGCCTTCTGGCCAAAGTAATCCACCCTCTTAAGAGCAGCAAATTTTCTGTGTGTCTAGTTTCTAAACATTCTCTGTCTTCATAATATCAAAAACAAAGAAAACTTTTTACACTATCCTCATCATCAGCTACCATAATTTACTGACTAAAATTTTATAATACAGTCAATTCCTTCTCAAAGGTTAACCAACAACTGCTGGCCTCAACACCAAGGATAAGGCAAACAAACAGAATAATTGTATCTGAGAAAAAATGCGGTCACATGGGCATTCAGTGACCTGAGGAAGCAGAAAGCCATCTCTCCAATGAGGTAAGTTAGGCGAAGACCAAAAACAATAGGCGTTACTCACCTAATGTTAAGGTACGTAAGCATTTGCAGGTTTTTAATAGATTCTGGAATGGATTTGATGCAGTTGTGATACAAATTTAAAGTTTCCAGTGGTGCAAACAGCCAGACGTCAGGAGGAATTTCAGTAAACCTGTTCTTCGAAAGATCTAGAAGCAAAAAAAAAAAGCTTTAGTCAAAAAATGCCCCTGCAGTAAGAGGAGAGAAAAGTTATTCTTGTCATGATCCTAAAAATGAAGGTGTGGTAAGAAGTGTAAAATAATTCAGTTTTACCAGATGCTACTGCATATAATTAATATTCAAAAGACTTAATATACTAAAAGATTATTGCTTAATATGCAATTATAAGAGAAAACAGAAAAATGACAGTAATTCAAAAATATTACCCACTATATAATTAAGGGCATTCGAAATGCAAGGGAATATAAATTACAATCGCAGATCCTCTATTGGCCTTTGTTCTGTGCAACTGTTGGGGGTTTTTCCCCCAATTCTACGCACCACAGTAAGTGAGGGTACAACCCCAGTAAACACTACTTTTCCTTTTTGACAGCTACATTAGCATCATTATACAAAACACCTGCAATGTTAAAGTCAAGTTTGCAAAATATCCTTATGCATGTTTTGCTTTAGAACTACAATTCCCATCTAAAAAAAATTTCTTTATTGCAAGCACAGTAACTGAGACGTTCTCCAGTTACACATTTGTAACTTAACTAAGAAGTGAATATAGTTGCAAAAAACAATGACAAATACATTTAGCTATAAAGATAAGGATGCAACTTAGCCTAAGAGCAGAAAGAAGGGCTATGTTTGACAATGCAGACACAATACTTGAACTGGAGTTATTTTGGCAATGCATAACTGCATTATGCAAATCTGCATGCAGGAGATACGAAAAACCAGCTCACTACAAAACCACGTTCCATCTCTGACTAGATTTTTTCTGATGAGAAAATTCAAGTGGGATGTAACCAAAACTCCAGGAAATTATCAGTTAACTACCAAAATCCGTGTCATAAGAAGTCCATGAAACTACCTTGAAAGAAAGAGATATTTACTTGAGAACCACTATCTACTGTTACGAAAGTAACTCTGGTTCCCAACCCAAGATATTTTAGAAGGATGTGGTTTCTCAGAAACACTGAACAAACTCTTAAAAAAGCGATACAGATCCCTTGCTATTTCAGGCTTTAGTTCTCTGGTTTTAACACTTGCATGAAGTAACTGCTTCTGCTCCCATCACATTGTCACTGGAACAAACACATAGCTTATACTACACTAGACTGAAAAACAAGACTACAAAGCAGCCAGAAAAGTGGCTCGAAGTCACCATCACACGCACATTGCGCAGGCTGGTTGAAGTCCCTTAGTGTACCCTTGTACAAAAACCATGATTTCACTGTAGAAGAAAACAGACAAATATTGTGAAATTGGTATGTATTACTGTTGTAAACACTCTGCTGAAAACAATGCCTTTAAAACACCGTGGGACAAGGATCCCACTTTTCCATTATGAAACCCCTAAGTCCTATTAAAATAGAAAAATATACCAATTATTTGTCAATAATATTATAAAAAGGATAAAGAGTTGGAAGATAGTATGACTTCTAAGAAATTCTTCATTCATTCATTGCAAAACAGTATTAGAACAGCCCCGGGGTTCAGATCTTTCCAAAGGGAAAGATTCAAGTGTATATAGTTTTCCACAACATTCATGTAACACATGTACTTACAGCTTTTTAAAAACAAGTAATGCTATTCTTTATCCAAACTGAAAAATGGTTTCTTCTCCAGAAACGTTTTCACAATGAGGAAAAAAAAAATTATTTCATCTATTACTCTAAACAAAATGTAGATGTCAAGCTTACACAATTCAGGTACTTTTTGAACTCTAACACCACATTGTATGACTCAGAAAATATTGTAAGAAAAAAGGAGGAAACTTCTGGAATAGTGCGTTCCTCTACAAACAAAACAGCCTTCATCTCAATCCAAATGGAAGCACACTGCTGGCACATAAAATGAGAATGGTTTTGTAAGGGTTAACAGACTGAAGCAGCAAGGAAAGCTGCTAAATGCAGAACTGTAGGTGATTTAAGATGACAGCTCCTCTGGAAGTGAGATTATAGGAATGCTTTGCTTAACCGGTTTATACTGGAAAACTCTAAATTGGAGGTGTTGTGTGAAGACTAAAGAGAAGTCACTACCCATGACTGCTCACACAGAGTATTTCAATTCACTATCTGCAGAAACACTTAAAAGTGAGAAGTACACCATTGCTAAGGCTAAATTTAAAAGGGGAACCACACAAACATGAAGAAGTTGGTTGCAGCTCAGTTTGTTTTTAACATAAAGTCTTTAAGACAATAATTAAAAGACAAGAAGTTATATTGTATAAATTTAAGCCATTTTCGGTAGGAAAAAACCAAAAAGCTCAAACTGTCAGGCTACAGCAGTGTGCAGTAAGGTAGTTAAATAGTATTAACATCGTGTTTGCCTTGCTTTTGCACTTTTCACTTTTCACTTTTTTTTGAGTATGGCTTACTATCAAGAGGAATGCTGCCAGAACAAACTGGCCTTTTATGTGATCCAGTGCAATCATTTTTATAGTCATACTACGCGTGCACCATGTGTTGCATTTGAAACACACAGCTTAGTTGGGAAATTTACACTTGAACCTCATCTTGGTAAGATTTTTCATGAGAATATGCTGATCCATGATATTGGTGTCAGGTTTTCACTCGCTTTAAAGTGTTCCAAAATTTTATTTAGAAACTAGATCAGAAAGAAAACAGCTAGTGAGTTGTCTGCAAAATCCAGATCTACTCTCCTAACTCATAATGTGCACAGATTTTCCTAGCCAGTTTTTCTAGTAGTGCTTTAGCCTAGTCTATGCACAACAGTTAACTATATAATTAGTCCTACAGAAGTCACTGAATGTATAAAATCAAAAGTGTTCAGACCTGATCCTAAAGATACACTTCTAGCTGATCTAAACATAGATCTGAGATGAACACACAGAATGTGGGTAAAATTTATTAGTCTGTCAGATGCAAGATAATTCTGGAGAAGAAAAAAAAGTAGTCTTAAACACTGCAGAAATATCTGCATACAGTAATTCCAGGAGGCAGAAGTTTTCCATGTCCGTAAGATATTCAAGTCACTTTATAATTGAAATCCTGTGATGGATAAAATTTATATTGAACAATAACAGCATTTAAAACCCCTCAGTTTAATTATATGTCACTTGTGCTTGTTCATTCACTTGACAGGCCAGTGAAGAAACACAGGCAGGCAAATATTAGTTCTTAGTGCAGTGCTCCAAAACTACCTTATGACCATATATCCTACCAATTATTTTTTTTGTTACACAAATATTCCATCTTTCTTTTTCTCCCATCTCAAACAGAAAGTCATGTCTGCCTCCCTGAGGAGCATCTTATAGAAAGAAAATTATCAGACTTGCATTTTATTTGATGGAGTTCCAAGATTGATAGCAGCAACCCAGACAAGGGCTTTTCTAATGCGTCACCTCCATCCACAAGGACATCAAACTTCAAAAACCTTTAACAAAAACGCCTATGTCAGACTATAAAAGTCTAATATCTTAAGCTTCTATAAGCACAAGTTTCGCACTTTCTGCCAGGAATGGAGATTCCAGCATAGCGTAGACAGAAACACACGAAGCCACAGCTGAGAACAGGTCAGCCCGCCGAAGCACACCAATGCTTCATCGACACTATGCCCACCAGGGATCCCCGGCACGCTGGGGCCAACTCCCACAGCCCTGCAATCTCATTATATAGCTTTAATACACGTAGTGGAGTGAATATCTCACCCAGTGCAGATGAACAATCACCAGGGCTACAGAATGAGAATCACAGAAACTCAAAGTTAAGTAGAAAAAGACTCTCCAAGCCTCTCAGTGTTGCAATTGTCTTGACTGCGGCTCATCGAATTCCTCAGTAGTTGCTTAAGTTCATGAGCTCCTATCCTATTTTATGCTATACTACCATTGTTTGCATGGTCATACCACAAAAAAATGCTAGTTTAGTCCTCAGGAGAATGTTCCAAGCCTGTACATCTCCCATTCACGTATGTATCTAATGTACAAAAACCGTATTTTTACATTCTCATTAGCCTTGCCATCTTCTTTAATGGAAATAACTAAATGTACTAGAATAAAAATGGATGAGCTAACACTAAACTTGAGTTATCCACATCTCAAAATATAATCCTTCATTTCACTACTGTCAGAACTGAGCTTCCAAAGACCTTGAAGAACTTCTAAGAAAAGTGTTTGAATAAAATATTCTAGAAAATAAACCCACTTGTATTATTTTTTCCTCTTTCTTCGCTTTAGCAGTCCTGCTTTGAGAAGTAAAAAGGTAACAAAACCCATGGAAATAGCATATAGTCCTTGTTTATTAGCAAACTGAAGCTGCCAGTTTCTGTTGTGATATTTCAGTAGTACCTACATAGTCTAAGAATGATTGGTCTTTGCTGTAAGGACTAAGAATATCCTTGTTTTCTATCTTAATCTTCAAGAAAGCCATATAAGTACCACATAAATGGCATGATAATTCTGCAGAAATGGAGTCACAAAGCAGCAGGTATTCAAAGGTACTATCAGAATTGAGTGATCTTAAGCTGAAATCTAGAAACCCACTATTACAGGCAAACGATGTACATAAAAAAAACTAAGAAAATAGTATGTTTCAAAGTCTACTAATGCTTGAGGCTCCTTGCCGAGTTTGTTGAGAAACTAAGAAAGGAAGAGATTCGGTTTTCATTACTAACCACAGAAATGGCACTTAGCAGGGACAAACCAATATCATTGTTTATATAACAAGGCTTTCTTCAGTCAGAAAAATGAAATTAACTGGGGCTTCTAGATCTAGAAATCACATTTCACAGCAAGACTGAAATACCCCTGAAAATGCTAAAAACTCAACCGGACAAGGCCCCAAGCAACCTGCTCTAATGGCACCTGTTTTGAACAGGAGACTGTCCTAGATGACCTACAAAGATCTCTTCCAACCTTTGTAATTACGGAATATAAACTGTAGTTTGTCTGTATTGCAGGAGTATACTCGTCTTAGCACTGTTTGGGTAATTTCAAATATCAGTTCCTGATTCTTTACTGGATGGTAAAGAAGAAAACTAAAGATGCTTCAAAAAAGCCAAGCATGCCTAAATATGTACGTGCTGCCTCTAAAGGGCATTAATTCTGCCAGCTGTGATGGCAGTATTAATGAAACAAATCTTTATTTGGAGTTGGAGCTTTCAAATATAAAATCCTTGCAAAAAAAAAAAAAAAGACCTATCCTGTCCAGTTTGCCAAAAAGAAAGTGTTCTAAACACCTTGCTCCTATGCTGTTTTCTGGCACAGGAAAAAAAATTTAAAAAAATATCCACCAAAACTAAGCCAGGAACTAGACTTGGTAGGAAGTAAGCGTATTCAAGAGGGTTTTTTTCCTTCCCTCAGATTTTGATCACAAATCCTTTGCATAAGCTACCTAGCACTTTCCACTAAAACGGAAAGAGAACCAAGTTTCTGAAACTACTAATTCATTCCAGTTTTCAGGAATCTCAGGAGAAAGGAATTATTAAGGTTGCCCAGGAAGGAAACTGATATACCTGCCAGACGCAGAGCTCTCAGGAAATTAAATTGACCAATGTACATTTAAAGCCTGTTGTTAAAAACTTTTATAGTAATATTTAAATTTATTTTTATCTGTGGTGTGTACTCCAGTAAAATAGAAACTTCATCTAATCATTGTGGTTGCTATATATTTTAACTGACATATCAAAATGACATAGAACAGACAAAAACTCAGAACTGGGTCACAAGCCCCATAAGCATTTATTATGGAATCCCAGACAGAGGGATTCAGACTCTGTAGCACAGTCTTCACACAAACGGGAAGTGACTTCTTTAACAGAAGACACAAACACAACTTGTTACAAAGTTATGCTTGAGCATTTAACACTGAGGACATTCTACTTACAAACAGTATTAGGCACTCAAAGAAAATAAGATTTCACGTATAACTATTTAATGCCATCCGAAAGGTCATACTCCTAAGATTTTTAATATGACATTGTCATAGTTGAAATTTAATTCCCCATCACCTGGAATATTAACTCTAAAACCTCTATCTAGAAAAGCTCCCTCAAACCAATGGCACTTTTAAAGAGTATAAGATGTTTTTAATCTGAGCATGGACTCAATGTGCAGAAAGAGCAAATCACTTACAGCTTCTACAAAAGCAAAAGATCATTTTAAGAAACAAGGTTTTTTGCACCCCTGCTCAGAAAGACTTACCTAGAGAAACCATATGGTCAGAATTTACACATTTAAATAAACTTAAATGATATTCCAGAACTTCATGATTAATATTGCAGTAGCTTATGATTAAAAAGTCTTACGCACACTCCTCACATTTTCAGTAGTGTTACACATGCAGCTAGTTCTCTTTCAGAGTTGCCAGTGTTGCTTCCTATTTATCTCGGGCACAATTCTGCAAGGATTTCACTTCCACATCCTTCTCTAGCTTTAATGTATTGTGTTTAATTATTAACTCATAAGCGAATATGCTGACATTTCAGAACTGGAATTATCCAGCCACATTACTCAATTCTTGATTATTTTAAAATGGCAACTCAAGTCAAAGGCACAAAACAGTGATAGTCCCAGAGAACAGGAAGGTATTTCATTGCACACCCGTATCTTGATACTGCATGCAGTGTCTGCCTTATCTCAGAAAGATACAGCACAAGGTATACAAGGAGAGTACGCACACACATGAGAATTATTCCATGTAAGAGGAGATTATACAGAATAGGTTTCATCAGCCTGGAATAGACAACTGAGGACACTATTTTCATTATTTTCAGTAAAAATATGGAGCTGCAAAGGAAGTAATCAAGTAACAGGTTAAAAAAATCTATTATTATTAGCTTTTAAAGGGGCATCCTGGGCTAGATACACCTTTGGTATCAGTACAGTTATGTTCAATTTACATATTAGAAAAATATTTTTCTAATATACAATACATATATAAAGTTGTATTTTTTTTCTAATTATGTAGTATCATGGCTTGGCTTCACGAACAAAGATCTGGGAAGGGTTTTCCCCACACTTACTGCAAGGGCGCTGATGGCTGAAAAGGCCAAACCCTTCGGTCCTGCGCGGTGGAT
>NW_010429080.1:1140-8062 GCF_000710305.1 Buceros rhinoceros silvestris | reverse complement strand
ACAAGGGCACGCAAGCTCCTTCCCCACGGCAAGGGGGTGCCCGTGAAAGAGTTATGTAGTATATGATCCTACATACAACCATGATCAGAGAGACTGCACAGAAATAAGAACCAGTACCTCTTCCCAAGGTATGCAGTGGAAGACAGCAACAAAGATTAGAAAAAAAAAAAAACCCCACATCCTTTGCAGGTGATGTGACAGTAATCTGGCAGTAAGGGGAATCATAGTAAGAAGTTTCTGAAACCGAAAGGAGAAAGACCACTGATACAGAGTTGCAGCTTTTATGCAGTCATAAAATCACAACATGCAGAGATGAGAAACTCAGGACTCCTGAGCTAGTTCAGAAAAGGTGTTTCCTTGCCACCAATGTCACCACTGTTTAATAGCCAGAGAGGGGTGAAAAAACCCTCAAGGACAATGAATTACTTTGGCCATCTTAACAGCTCCCAGTGTACGTCCAAGCATTTATTCAAATGCAATGTCTCCTTACATGCTACTAAATTTAAACACAGGGTACCGGCCTGTCCTAACGTGAGTGACCATGTTTTGCATAGTAATACACCATCAAATATTTTATCACAGGGCTGCCTCATGTTACAGAGAAGCTAACCACCTTTTCATATCGCTTCTCAGTTTCATACTCCTTTGCTTTTGTTTCTTCTTTGAACTGTTTAAAAAAAAAAAAAAAAAAAAAAAAAAAAAAAAAAAAAAAAAAAAAAAAAAAAAAAAAACATTCCGAAGACTTCAAGTGGCTATGAGAAGCTTTCACTTTTAACTGGGTGTTTGACAGAGCACAGAACAGCTCCTATTTTTGTCAAGGAGATACTACAAAGAGATACTACCAAGCAGTGTTTGGGTTCTAAATCCAACAACTGAAGAGTTAGGAGATACCTGCTTCATGGTTATCCACGTCACTAATTTCAGTTACCTAGTCTATGTGGTTAAAGTGACAAATTACCATTGTACATGACCATGTAATTAGAAGTTTCTCATCAAGCACAGAGGGACAGTTACACAGGCAACGAAAAACTGGCTTTTACAGATTCTGAGTTCTTAGCTTTTCAAGCTAAACAGCACTACTAAAGGAAAAAAATCCTCAAAATATATATATTCTTATTAATTTAGCGACTTAAACAAAAAAGCAACCCATCAGATCAAACCATAGTTCTTCCATGTGAAATGCATGTTTCTGTAACTGGAAAAGACAAAGAGTTGTCTGTCTCAGACTTCTGCTACCAGGGAGGAAGTACCGAGACGCAGCACACTGGCTTTGAAAGCAAGGAAGCCTTGGGGAACCCGCTATTCTGGCCCATCCTCACTGAACACAGTCTCCTAGTCTACAGTGGACATTTCTACATTGAACAGGTCTAAACCGGCAACTTGGTTCAAGCTATTCTGGTTTCTCATATAACTCATCTCCAGCCTTCACATGTTGGTTCAGGTACATGAGGGTTTTTTTCAGAAATTTTCACTCATCAAAAACTAAACCGGAAGCTCTGATCCAAACACTGAAACAAATAGGGGGCATGCTGGTGTGACCTGCTGCACACCAACGCAGAGGTGAAACCAACAGATGAATTCAGGGAACTCCTCACCATGTTACCACCTGAGAAGGATTCATACTTTTCCAACACAGGATCGCACACTGCTCCAACTCTTGAGTATGTGTTCGGTTATTTTGGTGTAGCATGATTAAAATGAAAAAATAATGAATACATCACCAAGAGGAGGGGATCATTTACTCCTTGAATTGGCCCATGAAGGGATAAATTGGCACACCAAAAAAGGACTTTACTACATGCCAAAGATTATTTCCCTCTCCACTTCTGAAGACACCCTGTCACCACAAATCTTTTGTAGTTTGAGATGGAAAGCCACAGAAAGCTTATTTCCCTAAACAACAGAACACTTTAGTATTTGTCTAGACTATAATTCTTAAAACAGCTTACTACCAGAAAGAGTGAAATGTGCTTTCCTGACAAGTCAGCAAGACTTATTAAGCTTGTGGATTATAGCATAGGGCATCTCTCTTCTGTTTAAATTGGCCATTACTTACTGGTTTAATTCAGTCAAATTTTTTTGTTTTTGAAATTTTTAAATTCCAAGTTTCGCTTTCAAATTCTTTTAACTCTTTCACAGAAAGGAAAGTAATCATCATATATAAATGAAGCAAAGTCTGGCTTTGTTAAGGGTTACCTGAAATGCACACAAAACTACCAAATAAGGCTTCTTATGTTAATCAGACATGCTCAGTTACATACATCCAAGATCTTTGCCCTGAAGAACTTATAACCTAAATAGATGAGACAGAGACAAAAGACTGCAACCAACCGACTTTCATCAGTGTTCACTATATGACGGATCTTCTGTGCAGATAAAATTGTTTGATACTGGACAAACTAAGCAGAAACATTTTAAAGTTTTAAAGCAGCTAGACCACTGGAGGACAACACTAGAAAACAAGGCAAGAGAAGCGAGAGTGAAACAGAGAAGACCTGAAGAAAATGGGTAAACAGTCCGTGAACACATAGTGAACAGGGTCCAGCAACAACCACAGCAAGTTCTCTTGAGACACTAAGGCCACTGCTGTAGCAGCTTCAGCATCTGCTCTTATCTGCTAGTGCCTCCTGCCAACTATGTCCTACTCACGCCAGACCTCATGGCAGCATTTACGAACGGCTGTGGCCACTTCTGTTAGCTTCAAAATAAGGATGTAACATCACTCATTACTGCATCTATTGATTTGAAGTGAACACGTTCATGAACCTTTTAGTTCTAGGTCAACCTTTAATGTATCAAGTTCTTGTCCACTACACACTGGTTCCACCCAGTAATACAGCAGTAAAGCGACAAATTGAAGTAGATGTTTGTTTTAATACACAGATGGTCAGGGATTTTCTCCCTGTGCAGCTGACATCTGCCGGTCCACAGTCTACGAAGAGGCCTGACATGCAGGGTTTTCTTAGAGCCTTGTAATACAAAAACCTTTTTTGAGCAATCACACATTGACACTTGGGGATACACTAGTGATAATCATGCATAATCTGCCAAGCAAACAAAAAGGTTTTAGTTCTGTAACAGCAAAGAAGGTGTTAGGTTTCTTTTTTCCCCCCCTCTCACCTAAAGTGCTAGACCTTCTCCAGGTCTGTCAAACCTGACAGCAAATTCTCGTAGTAAGCAGCAAACAGTCCCAGGTTAGTTGGAAGAAAGATGAAAATCATGCTGCTGGACAGCTAGAGCAGAGAACTCAGAAGTATCTCCGCACTGTCAAAAAGAACTTTTACCACAAAAAAAGATCTAGCAGCTGTCGGCATTTTCTGTGGAATTCTCGCCTTCCGTCGTGGCTCAGTTACCTTTTAGCTAAGGACATGCTTCAGCATTAAATGCCAGTCTTGCCAGTAAAATTAATACATACTTTTGAGTAGCTCAAACAAAGCCTCCCAAGTCAAATGAGAACCACTTTTCACAAACAAAATAATCTGAAAAAGCAAAGGCTAGTCCATTTTTCTTATTACACAAGGTTTTCCAATACAATTTGTGATCTAAATAGCTAGGCCCTCCTCAAATCAGTAACAAAGCAGAAACATGTATCACAAAAAGTTCTTTACATCAATCAAAACTAGAAATATTCCAGAGATTAAATTTTCTATATTCCAAGGCACAAAAATAGTCAACATGATGGTAAATCTAGTTTTAATGGATGGAGAACACAAAAAAGTCAAAAAATAACACATTGCACATTTCCTGTAGGTCAGTATTTCAGATAAGGCTATAACATGTTTTGGTTTTTTTTAAGATTAAGATACTAGTGGTATTCTTCATAATGCAATCCTTTTATGCAGGTGAACTAATAATCAGCTTTTTAATTTCAACTCACTGAACCGACTTTTCCTAACCTGCCTATAATATCAAGTATCCTCGTTACTGGCTGTCAGCAAGAAAATCTCTGACAACACACAACTCATATTCCCTTAGCCCTAACACGGGACAGGCTAAGAAACCACTGTGGGGAATTTCCACCACTACTTGCTTATAAACACTGCCACTTCCAGATTTTGCATCAGATGCACTTCTGAGCATAAACACTACCCAGCTCTCCAAAACATCCCTGTGTAATCTGAGTTTCTCTTTTAATTCAAATCTGAAGAAGTTAAAATGGAAGAACTACGTGCTTTTCATCATGTTTGATTTCTAGATGTAATCTAGATTTAGGATATACATCATATATGAATTCTGTTTTCTTTAGCTGAGAATTGAATTCGGTGTCACTATTCAGTTACCTGCCATCACTTTGGTACCACCAACATAAAATAACTTCATTCAGACAGGAAAATATAATTGGTTTAGAAGCGTATATTGGCAGAAGAGTGTTACAAATTAACCTTCTTACACAATTCACACTCAGTGTTAAACTGCAGGTTTTGTTGGTTTTAATCCATAATCACAAGAATGACTATATACCTTAGGAGGGCCAGAAATACAATGTAAAAAATTCCACAGTCATGCAAGTAATGCCAGGCAAAGGTATCTTAAATGACAGGGACGCCTCCTCCCATCGCATCCCCTAAGCAGACATGTTCAGGAATCCCAGTGTGGGAACTCTGCCTGTGGTCCCGACTGTGACAGGAGGGCTCATTCTGAAGTCATATTGGGAATACACTGGTTTTACTTCTCAGCTGTATAAGAAGGTAGCAGGTGGTGAGGAAGGAGAAAATTTGAAGTTAATATATTTACAGGCAATCATTCACCTCCTTATAATTGTTTGGAGGTCCTCTTAGAATTAAAAACTGAGAATCAAGTTTGTGGTGACGAAGTCACGAACAAAAAAGCCTGATGGAACCACCAGGTCTAGCCAGAGCAAATAAATTGTTTCTTGAGCTGTCAGTCTAGTACCTTTTGTATTTACTAAACTGACATTTTAACAGGTGCCCACAAAAGGGGGTGGAAATTGCTAAAGGCATAGCTTGACTTAGTTTAGCACAGCAATTTAACGCTGAAACCTATCTTAAAAAAACAAAACGGAACACTTCGGCTAATCAGTGATTACACTGATAGACTCAATTACTTCACTGCCAGAGGCCTAATGTTTCTCAGGTGGCGAGAAGCAAAGTTACACACATTAATAAAATGATTGCAATATTCAATACATCTTTTAGTATCTCATGACCAATGGGTTTATGGTTTTGTTTTGTTGTTTCCTGCCCACCCCCAACCACCCCCAAGATTCATTTAAAAGCAGCACAAAATCTGTTTAAACAGCCAGAAGACAGATGCAGGGAAATAATAAAATAAGGTTTTTCTGGCCAAAGAGCTGCAATGACAATTCATAGTTAAAAAAAGGTATGACAAATATACAGTCAGAGCTAAACAACCAGATTGTCATTATGCTTTTAGCTCAGCAATATTTTTTGTCACATAATGTAAGATACCAAAAACGTGCTACAGCATTTGCAAATCATGTACTGGCAAGCCGTTACATAAGTTAGATGTAAAATATGGCCAAATCTTAAATAAAAAAATCCCAGGACACTTTTGATAAATCAACAGTAGTTGTGCTTTAACATACATACACTCATGTACATATATGAACCTTACAGAGAATTGTAGTTTTTATTTCTGTTGCTGATTTCAGTGATAAGGCAGAAAATTCCGGATTTACAATGACACTGTATATCCTACTGCATAAGCATCTGTGATATGGAAAACAAACTGTTTACATCCTGATTTCTTAGAGGTTGGTTTTTTAAGTATTTGTTTCAAGTACCATAGAATGGAATTTCAGAAGCTCACTAACTTAGAACAGAAAGTGAAACACAGCAAAGATTTTTGAAACAGCAATAACTGCTACAAAAATGCCAATAAGTAAATGACTATTGCCTCTGAAGTGGTTATTGATCCTCCATCGAGCTATATGCCATACAGATACTCTGGAAAGGATGTCCACAAGTAACTAGCAGAATACCATTTACCCAATTATATATATATAAAAAAAAAATCTATGGATTAAGTCAAAATAAAGACTCCATTTTTTTGTTTATAAGTGTATTTCAAAAAACATCTAAAATTTGTATTTCACAGGATTAATTTGTAAATCAGTGCTACATTAAATGAGGATTGTTTCAAGACAGTACTTGCATAGACCCACATCAACAACTCAATTTTTTTTTTAGAGCAGTAAGCAATACAGCTGTTTTTGCTAAGAGACTGCCCTTCAGTATTTTCACACAATCTTTCATGATGAAAACTCAATCCTGATCGTAGTGATTGGGTACTACTACATTCTAAAACATAAGGACAGAATCATCACAGACAGCTTTTACTCAAATATGTTGAGATTCAAAATAAAACAACAACAAAAAACCCCAATATGCAATTAGCAATAATTAGAAGCAAACACAAAATGCGGATCCTTGACACACCTGCTTCAGCATACTGAAAGAGGCTTTTTGGTAATAGATTGCCCATATACAAGGATTCATTTTAGTACTTTAGTTATTGAATATTTATACACAGAAGTGACCTATCATGTTGCTGAATGCATTTTTATGCTACTACAAAGGAAGAGTCATTATTTCATGCAATCTGTTCTTAATCTTGTGCTTCCACTCTAACATAACTAACACACTTTTACCTATCCCTGCTCTGCATTGCATTTAAGGATGCACCACATGTGTTAGGGAAAAAAAAAAAACATTAGTAGGCTTTGTACTGGATATAGAAACTAGATTTTCAAATCAGTCCTTCAAAAATTTTACACCCTACACAACCTAAGATACCACAGAGGATGAGTACATCAGTATTTAAGCCTCTGCACAAACGCAATCCACAACAAAGAGCAACAGAATGAGTATCTGATAGAGCAGGAGTACAGGATTGTCAGAGATGGATAAGGTACCACAACGGGCAGTCTCACATTCAAAAC
>NW_010429080.1:0-969 GCF_000710305.1 Buceros rhinoceros silvestris | reverse complement strand
AACCAAGAGGGAAAGAAAAGCCCCAAAAGAAAACAAACCAACCAACCACAGAATTATTCACCCAAATGTCATTTTGGAAAGCCACTACTACTTGTGAATAAAAGATGCTAGACCTCTTATCAATATTTTGTCCTCGCACATTACTCAAAATGATCCATTTTCAGCAACTACTCCAGCACCAGATAAATCCAGAAGCACATCAGCAATGAGCCAAAATATAGCAGAACCACCACGGAAAATGTAGTTTCATTTTCCAGAAACTGCATAGAAAAATGTCCCCCACCCACCCCCTGGGTAAATCCAGGCTCATAATCATGGTATCTAAGCATCTGCCACCACGGTGAATACATTAAGGTCTGACATGGACACTGCTAGATGCGCACACACACCCCCTGCATCCGCGCTTGTAACCATCTTCCTGCCGAGCTGGAAGAAGGATCGGCTGGAACACTCCAGGTAATAAAGCTTCACTGCAAGGGATGTGACACCCTTGAAGGTACAAACCAGCCACAGTATGGAGCTCTTATTCCCCAAAGCGCGAACTAAATAGCTCCCTTCACCTCGCACACCCACTTGCAGGCAGCGGGTGCACGCACAGGAATTGCCAGTCCTCGTCCCTATGACAGGTACAGACGGACACCCAGAACACAACGCTTAATTCCCTGTGAATGCCCCCGCGCCTTGCACTCACGCAGAAAGCACCGCCCTTCCCTCACCGCACACAGACAGAACGGAACCTCTCTGCTCACCGCACGCAGGCAGCCCCGGTCCCTCGGCAGCACAGGCGCAGGCACGGAGAGCGCCGGCGCCCCTCCCCATCGCAGATACACACTCGGGGAGCACAATAACCCTCCCATGCACGCACACACTCAGCACAACCCCCGCCGTGTGCACGCACACACGGACAGGGCTTAGAGCCACAACATGTGCCCCCCATGCTCCCCCCATTGCCACCGGGATCCTCCCGCT
>NW_010429079.1:0-4302 GCF_000710305.1 Buceros rhinoceros silvestris | reverse complement strand
TTTTTTTTTTGTAACCAGCTTGTCTGCTTCTTCGTGAGAAAATATATTACAGATAAGTACTACGGCATGCAATCTGATACAAGGCTCCAGACAGCTATTTCAGCTTAGGAATTAACTCAGATTAATGTGGCAATAATTGTTGAAGCTCAGTTACATGTTTTTGCTAATTAAAGACTGAGGAAAATACCATAGAAGAGGCAGTAACATTTGCTAACAAGAACACACTAATGATTTGGCTGTTCCCATTGACCTCTGGAAAGGCTAGACTACTAGAGCTGTTAGGTGAATCAGTAAACGTGTCACATCTGGGTTATTTTTACCTTGCTTAGAAGAAAGAAACCATATTTCATCTCACTGATATGAGGAAAAAAGTAATTGATTACTCTGTATATTTCAGAAAAATTAGAATTTTCATGCATTGTAATCCTTGTTCTTGTATTTCACCCTCTAGTTTAAGAAGTTTCATTTCCTTGTGTCTGTCTTATATGTGTCTCCTAAGAATTTTTGAACACTGCTGAAACAATATCAACCAACTTAACATAGGAGAAGCAATCTTAAGACTACTGTGTTTTCTGAGAAATATCATATATTGTGTCAGGCATATAATTTGCATGTATCAACTAGAACTGTTGCAAATAATGAGTTGGTGATCTCTCAAAAAGAAGTGCAAATGCAATATAAAATTAAAAATAGGTATTAAAGAAAATTTCCCTCTTTTTAAATTTGAATTAAGGTCATTATTTGTTTAAAATAATTTTATTTAAGTAACATATTCTTAGACCCACTGTCTTATCTTGTCCACTTCATCAAGTAAGTTGCCATCTTTCCTTCCTAAAGCTCAACTAAGTCTCATTTAAATTTTATCTAGACATAAAATCTCTATTTAAAGCTCTGCGATACTGAAAAGAACCACCAATCGTAAACTGCTGTAAAGCCAAAATAAATGTATTCTCATAGTACCAACAGTGCTAAAAAAAAAAAAATAAGAATCCAAGTCACTCGTGATTCTGAACACTATCTTACACATATAGTAAGTCTTAAAATAATAACTATTTGATTAGCATGACCTTGATTGGATATTATGACTGTTCCAGCTGGCCAGTCTGAAGAATGGATTTTTTTTTTCAAATATCAAGAAACAGCTTGAGGATATGCAATGTCCGTATTGATCTCGTGATCAAAATTTTTCATTAACTGAGTGTTTTACAGCTTTTAGTCTATAAAAATCATATTAACTCCAATAAAAGTGGGATTATACAAATCCCTGGTGGAATAATCAGTAAAGTCTGTGAGCCATTCTGTCTATCAAATAAATTTATTCATGTTTGCAGAGCTCTTTAATAATGACCATGGCCTTTCAGCAGCAATATATTGGAAAAGTGAAATATTATTCATCTTTTTTCCTAAGTATTAATGCTACTATAAAAATGTTGGAAATTTTACTTTGAAGAATATGAAATATGAATAGGAGATAGTTGTATATTTATTCTGAAGTGGAAGGATGGTAAGATTATGATAGTATACCAGAGAATCAGAAGAAGCCATTTCTTTGGATTGATTACAAGTCATAAAATTGATGTTACTATTTGGACCTGCGCTCCCAGTATGTAAAACAGGAGCTTCATATTAACTTCAAATATTATTTAGAGGATTAAATTTTTGTGAACTTAAACCGTGTTCTTGATGAGTCTTATGTAAGTTCACTGAAGATAGTATCTAAAATTGTGATAGTTCCAACATCTGACATTTTAGAACATGTGTTTGCATTCAGTAACAAATGTTAGGCCCTCTCTAGTTAAAAATGCATTTTAGAGCAAGAGAAAAAAGTAAGTCAGTATGTGCAAAAGAAGACCTGATTTTTCAAGGTAAAAGACAGCAAGATAACAGAGAAAGCAAATTCCGCAAGAAAAAATGAACTACACTTTCTATTATAATGATGGTTCCACTGTTAGTACAGAACATTTCAGCCACTTTACTGAAATAAGAATCTTATTTTACTTCAGAGTTTTGATTTGCTTTAAAGTAGGACAATTTACGCTTTGGTAAAATAATACCAGCCTAAATACATCTCTGTGCCATGTCTGTCTTCAGTGGATGCTATCCTTTCTGTCAAAGCCAGCAGGAAATCTGTATCCTTATCCTGTATCATAGAAAATAATTTTTAAAAGAGCACTGCTCTTCCTTGCTATATGTGACTTATTGCCAGCAAACTACAAATTCAGTCCCAGACTCCAGAGAAGTCTGTTCTTATGTTCTATCTTTTGTTGTAATTCCTCTTAGACACACTCAGAAAACTTCTCCAGAACTCATTTTGCAAAAGGAGCTTACAATTAAAGATTATCTTCAGTGAGTTTTCATAAATCGGGTGCCATAATGTTGCTGCTACTTAAGTTTATATTTTTAGGAAAATGATATATTGAGCAAATATTAATTTTCTGACTAAATTCTTATTAATTCAAAAGTTTGCTGATACTAATCCTCTGAATCTCCTGTTACCAGAAAGGCATTAACTATGCAGGTAAAAAAACCACATACTCTTCAGAGAGAACCTTTTCTGCTCTCTGCATTGGCCCAAGCAACAATCTTTGTCCTGCAAATAATGGAAGTAACGGGAAAGGAATGGATATGCTTAAAGTAAATTAAAACTTTATTTCTAATGAAAGCCTTCTATCTAATCAGAAAGAAAATTCAGTAGTATGCTTGACAAATAAATGTTAAGGGCTCTCACGTTTAGAAAGGCAGACACAATCCCTAACAATGCACAGGGTGGGATACTGGGTTCTGTCACTTACGACACTCCAGTTACAAAAAGGTTAGAGTTGCCAGTTTGATCATATTGACAGTTTACTGGATGAGGTATATCTTACTACATAAGCAACTACCGCATATGGTCAATTTCTACAATATATTTAAGCAATAATTTCTTCAGTATTACACCACAGAATTCTATTTTTTTAATATTTTACTACTGAAACTTAAAAATAAATTGCAAAACAGGGCCTTCAAAATTAGGAAAGCTTCTTCTTCCTGAAATACACCTGTGTCAGTAATGACCTTTCAAAGCACCAGATGTCTGCCTAGTCTATCCCATAATCCCTGTGAATCTGTAGCACTAAACCATAAAATGTTTATTAAAAAATAGAGTTTGCGAGAATTAGAAGTACACTGAAGCAGTGGACATTACAGCTGTGACAGTAAGAGGCGCGCCAGTGAAGCACGTACCTGCATCTGCTCATGCGGGAAGGGTTAACAGTCGGAGCCACGGACTTCTGGATGAGCTAATGGCATCTTCCTTTGAGAACATGCTGGAGAACTCCCTGCACAGGTAAAAGAGAGACAAACAAACATCAGAGAACAGGCCAATGATCCCTTAATTTTTGTACTCTTGTTTTACTCCAGTTATTCTTAAATTCTGTTGGCAACAGAAACTCCTTGACTATAGATATTATGTAAAAGCTTTTGAGACTTTTGCCAGGAACTGTTCTAACTGCTTGACATTGAAACAATACTTGCTGATAAGAATGAGCTATCACCTCAATCAACCCCTTAGGGCTTGTAAGTCTACAACACTGAAAAAGGGAAAGAAAAAAAAAAAGATATGTTGATATGATCTTCCTGGTGTAACTTTGGAAGTGCTGAACAGTCTATGTGTCCTGAGTGCACACGTGGCATGGCAAGCAATGTAATAAACCAATGATCCAGGCTGCTTCCAGGAAATGCTGAGCATTTTTTTCAAAACAGATCTGCTAAAATGTAATTACAAATATCAGTGTACCTTATCTGGAGATAGTGCATTACTTTCTAATTAACTGGGCAAGAAATAAGGAACTTGAAGAGATGTGCTTGTTTTGGCTGGGTAGAGTTAATTTTCTTCACAGGAGCTGGTATGGGGCTATGTTTTGGAATTGCATGGAAACAGTGTTGATAACACCGGGATGTTTTCGTCACTGCTGAGCAGTGCTTACACGGAGTCAAGGCCTTTTCTGCTTCTCACCCCTCCCCACCAGCGAGTGGGCTGGGGGTGCACAAGAAGTTGGGAAGGGACACAGCTGGGACAGCTGACCCCAACTGACCAAAGGGATATTCCAGACCATATGAGCTCATGCTCAGCATATAAATTAGGAGGAAAGTTGGCTGCTCGGGGACTGGTTTGTGGTGAGCAATTGTTTTTCATTTGCAACACTTGTGTTTCTTGGGTTTTATTTCTCTCTCCCTTTTTTTATTTTCCTTCACATTACAACTGAGTAGTAATAGTAGTAGTAGTAGCAGTATTTTTTTATTTTATTTTATTTTATTTTATTT
>NW_010429078.1:40203-49069 GCF_000710305.1 Buceros rhinoceros silvestris | reverse complement strand
ACCCTTCTGCCTCTGATAAGGCAGACAGAATGGTTATGGTGTTTTGAGGAGTGGATACCTCGGACCCTCAACCCGTAACAGCAGCTTTAGGCAAAACATTAACAGCTAACAGCAATCTAACTGGTGCCCCTGCTGAATACGCTTTCTTTAAGAGCATCGCATTTTGAGTTTCAGTCCTCTTGCGGTTTAATATCTTCTGTTTCTGGCTGGGAAGAAGAAATCACAAGAAAACGTGAAACTGCCAAGGTGCTATCTAAATGTATTAGTTGTTTCCTAGGAACTGGATGCACATCTCAGGAGAATCCAATGCAAATAGTCCATCTACCCCGCTACCGTTCACAGCGGTACGCAGACAGGGCAGGAGCACAACCACCTACGTGCACCGGGTGTGCTTCAGAACTGTTTAGTTTCATTATTTCTTTTCCATTTCAGCAATGACAGAAGAGCTGAAATACACAGGTGGACGTTGTCCCCTCTGTCTCCTGTGAAAAGGACCCAGGAAATTCCAACAAAAAAGTTACCGTTCCACACAAATGCATGTACCTGAATACCAGCGTGGCTACACAGGTAGAAGTCAAACTCTGACGGATGGGTGATTTTTGTGTCTACTGTGGTACCAGCTGGAATGTTTCCGCTTTTTCCAACCTGTGTGAACAGAAGATGCAAATGCAGTAAGGCACACACAAAGTTTTTTCTTTTCAGCTGTATGGTAAGGAAAAAAAACATCTGGAAAAACCAGTAAGCCAAGAAACAATAAGCAAAATAGAAATTTTGTTCAGCTGAAGATATAGAGTGTCTCTACTGTGGAGAAAAAAAAAAGATGCACTGCAGAATCTCCTTAGAAGTCACCTACAAAGATTAGCTTTTCTGATTAATGTACCAAGAATTTCCTGCAACTGGTTTGTCAAATTATTTCCACCTTCCCATTCCAGGACAGGTTGCTCCTCTGTAACTTTTCCTGTTTATACCTGAAAGAGGACAATCCATAGTTGTAAGACAGGCCTCTTCTTCTCTCAAAACGCTTTACTTCAGAACAGAGCCTAACTCTTCACTTCAGAACAATTTACTGTAGTTGTAGCATGCTATTGATATAAAAACCCCCTTCCTGTCAGCATCAGCAGGCATTAATTATTGCCCTGAAGTCTAGTTGGCTTCAAACGCTCACACAGAGAAGGCTGACAGAAGGAAAACCCCCAGGAAAACCCCCACTTGTGAACAGAGGTTTGCCGTTAGGAACAATTCATTTACAGCAGTGACTCCATCCCAGACTTGGGGAGTCTCCTCTCCACCCAGAAAGGTGGAATCGAGTATTTCTACATGTACTTCACCTAGATAGAGTAACAACAATGAAACACTCATCAAACCATCCGAGATGTTCAGTACTACAAACAATGTGCTGGGACACTCGATACGGTCGAAGCGAACCCATGTGTCTCAGACGTTAGACACCTCGGATACCTTAAAGGTAGCATTAATGGAAAAGAAAGTTTTCCTGAAGTGTCACAACGTCGCTGTCTACTGCGCAGGTGTCTGTCTCAGCTGATAACCCACACGTCAGTCTGTAGTTGATGGCAAACAACCCAGTGAATTTACTAGCACTAGGACCAGGTGAAAGGTGTCTTAAAGCGCGTTGGGAATACTAAACAGATGTCGGTGAACAGCAGAGTGCTCAAGGTAACTGTTCCAGATGTAGATGTCTACATTATAAACCCTACACTACTCAGATCAATCTCAATCCTTGAAGATCTTGAGATAGCAAGAAAAAAAAAAGAAAAGAAACCTAGAACTTTGACAAACTTACAAAAGGACGGACAGACTTGTTGAAAGGCGCATTCCGCTGATATTTCATAAAAGCTTCTTGCCAGTTTATTACATGGGACAGGAAACGAATCTTTTCCTTCCAGGTAGAAAGATCTCACCCACTATGTTATGCAGTTCTTCATACAAGTCTCTTACTGGTTCAGTAAGCAGTAACAGGTAACTCAGCTGTCTGCTAGATACCTGCCTGTCACCATTAGAACATACCCGCTCATTTTTATCCGTACAGAAGAGTCTGGTGTGATGCCTTTTCTGCACAACTATGAAGGTAATTCCAGGCTGGTAATCCTTCTCTAGTTTAATGCATGCTTCTCGGATAGCCAGCAACTCGTGATGGAGAACCTGAATCAGAAACATAAATATGTATGATAAACAGAAAAGATGGATCACTTACTTATCTACACATTAATCTTATCATGTTCCTTCCTGCACTGAGCCTCAGAGTAATGAGCTGTCAAAGCATGCAGGATCAAACCTTTATTTCTTCACTTAATGAGGACAAATTAGATCACCAGTTTCCCAAGCCAAGCGAGAGCTGGTTCTGTATTTGTTCAGCTCCACGCACGAGGCTTGGGCTAACAACCTGCATGTCAAACTCATTTTAATTGCCAAATAGAAACAAATGTTTCATTATTTTTCAGACTAGTACAAGGGATAAAATCCAGAAGTGCTCAACTGCACGTTCCTTCCCAGCTTTGAGGTCTCATGCAGGGCTAGAGGCATCAATAAAAGCTGTGAGAGAGGGGAAAGGCAATAAACCAAAAGGCAACAATTTGGGATTTGGGTTAATTATAAACTAAAAGTTCAGTGAAAAACAGTGATAAACGGGAAAAATATCAAAAGTTTGTACAAATATTATCTTATTAATTCAAGTTTACTAAGTGACCTTTACTCACTTCCCCTTGGATTTTGAGAAGCTGCTGAATTCTGTATCTTCTAATTTTCATATAAAAATACTGGAAATATTTTTTAATATACAGAAAAAGTACTTCATAAAATACGGTACTTGCAAGCAAACAAAATTTAAAAAAAAGTATTTGTTGAATTTTATTGGGAATGAAAAGTGACAGTGTGAAAATACAGCATTTATTAATCCTGGTTAAAAAAGCAGGAAAATCAGCTTACTTAGTTCTTCTTCACTGTCCAAGTTCGTGGGATACAGTTTGACTAATATATCCTGAACAGGTCACAGATGCTGAACCTCACGTGAGTGCTAGAACCATACATTATCCTTACAAAATTATAAAAGTATTTTAAAGGGAAAAAGTGTTAGAAACCACTTTCCCTGCTCTACTTGGTTAGAATCCAGTGGATTTGTTGAAAGCATATTTATTTTCAGAACTACACCTACATAAACCTACATCACTACCAGAATTGAAAGGCTCCAAAAGAAAAATATTACCTGTTGAAACTGCCCCTCAGAAACGCCGTCTCTGTAGAAGATTATACGAGTTGGTTTAAATCGAGTTGATTTGTAGAACTGAATAAGCAACTCTCTGACCATGGCAGCCAAATCTTGGATGATTTCTTGGCGGTGCTGCTGGACCCGAACGGTGGCACAGTATCGGTTAGGATGAGCATCCATGCTTCCAACAACCTGCGGGGAAAAAATGCTTAGTATCGAACTGAACTTAAAGGCACTATTTCATGAAGTGCACTGTCTTCCCAACAGTATCTTGTAAACTAAGGGGCTGACCCAGTCCAAATCATAATGGGCTTGGAAAGAGCTTTGAGTTTAGTCTACCTGTGGTAACGTACCTGCTGGAACGGAAAAATATTTTAAATCTAAAAGACTAACTTCCTATTTTCACCTACAAATACAATTTGGAGCACTGACACCATGAAACCATTGATTCAGTCAGGACTGGAGCACAGGAATTTAAGCTCTTGAAGACCAAGTCCATTTCTGGAACACTGTGGATGAACCTGTAGAACCGAAATGGTGGGGCACCACAGAAGTATCTGCACCAGACAGACACTACTCGCCCCAGGAAGGGATTCTTCTGGTTACAAAAGAGCAAAATTCATTTGCAGAAGTGGCATAGGACTTAGCAATAAACGGACAAAACCACCCCCAAATTTCACGACAAAAATCATGACTAAGCACATCTCCACCTGGTTTTCCCGTGGGGAATTTTTAAAAGAGGTATTTGTTTCTTGAGCACCGCAGGCTGAGGTACTGCACGTAGTGTCACCAAGGACCTTCTTGACTAAGGCAGTCAGAGCAGCCGTTACAGGTGTCTGACATCATGCAAGTCAACAGCCTTCCCCTCTACTTAAGGAGTACATTCCCACGAGGGAACTGCACACTTTGAGTTGTCAGGAAGCTTGAATCACCCAGAACAACCCAGCCAGCCTGGTTCCCTGACAGTAATGGCTAAATTCTTCACATTTTGGAAGGCTGGAAAAGCAGATTTAAACATGCACCAGCTTATTCCAGGTTGCTGATAAACATCAGCTAAGAGAAAAGCTCCCCTGTGTATTAGCAGCTCAGGCACTTTACAAGTGATACACACATTTAAGTGATTGCTATCAGAGCGAGCGCTCCAAAGTTTCATTAGAATCATGCAGAAAAGTATCTTACAATACTGTAATTAGGCCAGCAGAAGAAATGGACCACAGAAGAATTGAAGTAATAAAGTGCATTAGAGCTGAGCAGCAGGAGAGAGCAGGGGCTAAAAATCACCACATGAGTTACTCACCGCAGCAATGGAAGGCTTTTTTCCATCTCCAGCTGGCGGGTGAGTTACATCTGCGCCGAGGAATATGACAGGCTGCTGAAATACTGGTGGCCTGATAAAGAGAAAGCAAATTTGTGGCGGCAGCCAGGCTTACGCCTCATAAAGCACATTACAACCCCCGTACAACAGCACTCCTCACGCTGCCAGTGAATTAGTCAACAATTCGCACTTGATCAGTTGGCCACTTGCACTTGTGCTGTGACAGTAATTAGAAATCCTCATTAGGGTTCTCATACTAAATACTCAGGCACATTTTTAAAGCAGAGCTAATTGTTCATTTACTAATTTTTAATGTCAAGTAAAAAAGCTTTTTTTTTTTTAACTTGGAGAATTGCAGCCTTTATTAATTAGGCCAGAGAAAAGAATAAAAGTTGATTCCTTAGCATCAAAGAGCACCTGAGAACATGAAGAGACTGATATAGAGATGCCATGATTTTGTTTCTGAACAGAACACCAGTGTTGGTTAGGAAGTACAAAAATTGTGGATATCATAGGTATTATTTTAAAAGTAGATTTACTTTTTTTTTTTAAAAAACATGCTTCAAAGTTTAACACAATTCTTTAAATTAACATCCTAATCTACTGCATCAAGAGTAGAACACCAAACCACTTCTGTGGAACTCCTTAGCAAAACAATTCTAAACAGGACATCTGGGGCCACCAGAATTTTTCCGTGGCTACGAGGGGGAATGGTCATGTGGAGAGAGATGCAGCTGTTTTCAGACCTTCTCTAACAAGGAATTTGAAGGCAAGTGTAACAGCGTAACTTACAATGCAATTATACAACTAAAAAGCTCCTCTGTTCTCATCCGCTCAGCCAACAAAATATAATTCAAGAGCTCTGGTTCAAAACCCCAAACCTACACTCTTCTGGAACACCAGGTGATGTGTGTAGCTGTGCCACTTCCCCCTCCCTTTACTCAACTCCCTTTTCATGGACAGGCAGTTTATTTATCGGTATGATGAGCAAAATCCAACTTTCTGGCCACATGGTTGTTGTCAACACATGCCACTTATCAGAGACTTTATGTTTCTGAACCCAGCATAGAACTACTTGGCGGGCGGGGGGGTGTTTGTTTTGTTTCCACAGCAGCATCTCTACCTCCATTTTGAAACACAAATCCCCAAAAACTAACAAATAAACCACCGTGCCTTTGTGAAATGCGCGCTCTGTAATAAGAAGATTTTTAGTTGCTTTAATAGGAGTCTCCATCAGCCAGGCTGAGCATATTTAGCTCAATAAACCCAATGTAACAGGATACACAAAATACGTAGCTCTTCTTTTTCCCCCTCAGCTAAGTACTTGTTGTTGGATTATTTCTCAGCAGCTGCCTTCTGACTAGCCTAAATACGTCAAACTGAAAATTTCCGTCTCTGTGTGAAACAGAATGTTGACTTCTTTGAAACACGCTCCTGAGAGTCATGGAGCAGGTTATTCCCTGAGCGCCCTCCACAACCTGAACTGCGACAATTGCAAAATCGCCATCTTTTTACTGATGTAGAAACCTGGATGCTCTTTTTGGGTAACGTAACTTGCTGCTTCTGTGCGGGCCTCCTCTAGCCTGCACAGGTACAATAAAACGAGCTGCATTTTGCTTGCTCTTCCATTAGAATTTCTCGTCACTGACTTTACAAAAAAAAAGATGAAAAGTTTCCATTTAGGAACATTTGTTTTAAGATGATACACAAACCATGTTCGGTACCTCCGTTTTTACAAATCAGAAGATATTTTTTTCACTCCCACTGAACCATCCTCAGGACTTTGGCCAGCTACAAAATCAACTGTATCACAGCAACTTCCCAGAACACAGTCACGGTATAACTAAGAATTATCAATGTAATACTAATATGAAATTGCAAGGTAAACTGGACTTGGAAACCAGTGAAGTGTTTTCTGCTCCCAGCATTTGGGTTTTTAAATGACTGTGTAAGTTATGACTCAGGACAAAATGAAGTCTCTTGAGCACAATTAAACTATAAAGGAAATGGCACTACTATTGAAGATGGTCTCTAGTTGTTTCCGAAAACTCAAGGCAAACAAAAGACTACAAATTCTTCGTTCAAATCAAAGTTGCATACGTCCGATTACAATAATAGTATTTTTATTACAAATTTCCTGTCGTTGTAACGTAACTTTTGCAGGACTATTTAACAGAAGCCAAAAGATGGTTCATCTTAAAAACTACAGTGCTATGACTCCAGATAAAAGCACCAAGTTATCTTCATATGACTCACGTTCTCTTTACAACACAATCCTGTCTCTCTTGGAAAGCTGGCTTACCTTCCCTGGGGCAGTAGGATATTATTCACGCCTCCTAATTTGACATTTATTTTTAAGCAAAGGTTAGACAGTGTTTGCGGTGTTGTTCTTTGCACATTTTTCATCTGAACGCACTGTGTAGCCATTCCCAGCACAGTGTCACCAACACGCTTCACCTCCGCTGCAAAACGAAGAAAAAACACAAAAAAATTTGCATATTGCAAATGAAACAACGTAGAAGCTGTTAATTCGGTGATAATTAACTACACCTAGAGCTTTAGCAACGTGGTCGTTAAGCTTAAAGAAATTTTAGAATTACAGTGTTTTATCAGCAGCACGGAAGAACCGTTGGCTAGTGAAGCAGGTAACTGGATCCTGTTAGGACAAGGAGCCCTTGTTTCACTTTTAAACACTGGACTAGTAACACAAACATCATGGTCGTATTGAGCCAACCCGTTTATCAGTTATCACTGCAAGTTTATCACTTTTATACAACAGCCGGTTTACAAAGGATGGCCCACAAAAACTCGTGAAGAACTGTACTATTCAAAAGGTTAAACCATGTCCTATCATTAACAAGAAAGCTGGGACTTCAAGGCTTTAAGAGTCAAACTCTTACACTCAGGAAAAGAAAGATTTAGGCTCTTCTGATGCAACCCCCCCTTTGGCAACAGGAGAAGGAAAGAGGCTTCTTGAGAAACAGGGTGAGGAGAAAAGATGAGACTGTGGCTATAGGAAGTGGAAGGGCATGGAAGAGGGCTGGGAGAAAATAAAAAGAGAAGATTAGAGGGGGCAGAAAGAACTATAATTGAAGATAATGACAAGGAAAGCAGATGAGAGTGGTACCAGATCCTCCCAGTGGTTAAACAGAGAAAAGAGTTCCCTTTCAATGCCAAGCAGGAAAAGTGAAATTATCATTTTGCACTGAATTTCTGTTGAACAAGTTAGAGTCGAGCTGCTTCCTTTGCAAGGCTGAATTCAAGGGGGGAAACTGTACTGTTTGCTTAAGGTTCCTTTTTCAATCTCTCCTCTTATATGAGATAATGTCGGCAAAAAGTCAGGAAATTACTTCCTACTCTATTAAATTGGTGATGGTGAGGGATGGAATGGGATAAAACAGATCTGCAGCTGCTTGGTAGATCTGAGCCATTAGGGAAGGGAGTCCATGAAGCTATGGGAGAAAAATAGTGGATGGTGCTGTAATTAGGCAAGGCAAGTAAAAAATGAGCAGTCTTGCCCTCTACTAGAAGGGCTAGTAAAAAAACCCCTAAAATGTGTGGTTTATCTAAAACATATTAACATCTATGTGTATGTGCTATGTAGAATGCACCAGCTGTCAGCCTGTTTCCAAAAAACAATTCAAGTTGCTGAATTTTCACCTTCCACATGTCTGTGTCCTCGTAGCCCTTTCAGTTAAAAAGCTCAAAGAATTGGAAAAACTGACTGACAGGAATCTTCTCCTTCACTCAACTTTTTTTGCCAAAGGGTGATGTCTTGAGCAAAGATATTCTACAAGCTAGATGGTTCTTGAGGTCATTAAGTCTTCAAATATTTGGAACTTTTAGCACACAAATTATACTAAGTATATTTTAATCCACTGCATATCAATTTCACAAAAGCCCTGGTTTAGCTTTCTCACTTACAAACCGCGTCTCAAATGCGACCAACAGGAAGAATGTGGAAAAGGAAATTAAAAGCATAGACAAAAATAACAAAAAGAACTAAGGTCTTAATATAAAACATCACACAGCACAAGAAGAATAAAATTCATTTATAGCCCATTCCCTCAATGGAACTTACACAGTCAAACCAGAATTAAACTTCTCTCATTCAAACACTTCACAAAAAAATACGTGGAATTGTGGCCTAAACGCACACGCTCACTATTTGCACTTACTGACCATAGACCGGCGTTTTTCCTGGCAAAATTACTACAACAAGCTGCAGCCCAGTGTAAGTGTTCTTGAGATGTCTGAACATGGGCTCCACACTGTCGGCTCCCTGCGCATATTTGCAGAAGCACGGCTGCCCCTGGATTGGCATTCCT
>NW_010429078.1:34938-40127 GCF_000710305.1 Buceros rhinoceros silvestris | reverse complement strand
CATTCCTGCATCTCTGGAGATCTTCCGCAGTTGTTCTGTAAAGGTCCTAAAGGATGTAAATAAATACATTAGATTCTCCGGTAGCAAAATCCATCTTGATTTTTGTTCTTCTTTTTAAACAAAACAACCCTGTTAAACTTGCAGAGTTGTGCTGTCCAAAAACCTGGAAATTTACCCCAAGCGCATTTTTTAATTGTCTGTGGCTACGCAGTCACTGAAGGAAAGACAGAGGAAGATTGGGAAATACACCGTATAAATAACACCATTACTAAAACCTTCACTTCCAAAGGAAATTCCACCTTATTTGATGTTTCTATGGGAGACACAGTATAAGCAGTTGTCTGTAAAAACACTGCCATGACGATATTCTGGATAGCTCGCTCTCCCGTACATCCTGTGTGGCACTACCAGTACAGGAGCAGCTGGAGTTCATTCGTTTTCTTGGTGAGGAAAGGAATCAACAGAAGTTAGCAGCAATTGTGTCTCAGCAAATTGATCTAACATCAAGGACAACACACAAGAAAACCTTGCCAGATACCACAGAGAAAGTGTATCCTGGAGGTGAAGACAAACCTCCTCCAAGAATGGTGCACGTATATCACCCTTTGATGGACCCGGTCAGGAGTGGAGACAGCCTAATTTTCTCGGAGGGTTTTATCAGTGAAGACTGCTTTAGGCCCCTGCTAGCAGGGTATGGTGCGTCGCAGCCCGCCTCCTCTCCTGGCTCTTGCTGACACGGCAGGGTTCAGCTGTCTTTCCTTTTCAAAAGTCACACTGTGCCTGTTTTAAGCAAGACAATCAAAACGCTTCAGTGTAGGACTCCTGGGCTCTGTAAAATATATCCAGTCTGGAAAGCATCTTCAAGTCATGGCTTCTTCAGGTTAGATGTCTGCAGTCAATGGTGCATGAGTAGTCCGTAAGTCCCATCCCCATAAGACAAAGGCAAGATGAACCAGTCGTGAAGTGTCACAGCACAGACCTGTAGAGCGCAGTACTTGGTGCCGAGGGACCGACACTCACGCTACACGTGTTTCCGGGATTTCTCCTCAGACTGGCAGTAGACTGGTGTGGTAAGCTGAACACCCCTGAGTGGCTGAAGTACATCCTCTAGTCCTCTCTTTTATCCAAAAAAAACCCCCATGTTGTACACTCGGACTGCTCCTTGGTGCAGAACAGGGTATGGCACTTGGTGACCATCAGGTCAAACATGCACCCCTGATCCAAACTAAAACAGCAGTGCAGACACGTACAGAGATGTTCTCCTTCAGCACCTGGTTTAATGACCAGCATAGTAAACAGAATCACAGGATCATTGTAGTTGGACATTTAAGATCATCAAGCCCAACCGTTAACCAAGCACTGCCAGGTCACCACTAAACCATGTCCCTAAATGTGTGAACTGCCATAAACATTGACAAAGCCCCTTTTAGTTTTGGAGTGGGTGCCCCCATAGGTGTCTAAAAAGTTGCTCGTCTTCACCAAAGGGTGCCAGATAGATAACACCATGTTACCTCCTGGGAGGGTGTGAAGATCTAGTTTCCTCCAAACCCATTGTTCACTTTCACAAATCGTAACAGTCTATTAGCTTCATCTCCGCAGCCTGTAGCTTCTTGCAGACAACAGGCACATTAACCGTCTTTCCTGGCAAACCAGGCACTCGCCACTAAAAGTGGGAAGAGTCAGTGGCAGAACACGCCACCCTAAAATGGCACCAGTTTTGAGCCTTTAATGGTCCATCTGTAAATACGGTGTCTAAGAGACGAGGTCCTCTCCCTGTTCTGAGAGGTAAAGCAGGACGATTTTGAAGACTTTCAGGGATTTTGAAGGTTTGCTCTGACAGATATTCAGCAGTCAAGTTCTAACTTGCTCAACAAGACATAGCAAGAGGCAACAAGACAGATGCAACTGGACGCAGCCATGTTCCTAGGGTGAAGAAATGTCCTTATATGGTAAGGACAAACTCCATCTAACCCAGCAGTTTTATTTTTGCTCATTACGCTGAAGACTTCTTCATATCTCTCAAAACTGACAAACTTCTACACAGCATTTCTACCAGAAGCAGCAGTGTGGAAGGGAAAATCCTCCGGCAGCTTAGTTCTTGCCATGCAGCCAGAGAGAACAAGTCCCTGGCCTTACACAACGAGAAGAAAAGTAAAAGGTAAGATTCCCACTGTTTGCTCACCACATGTTAGGGGAAAATTCTCAAGCTGTTTGGCAAATCATCTAAGGGAACACTGTCATGGCAATACTGTTGTTATGAACAATCGCTGCCTTGCATTCACCTTCCCAAGAGCAGCCTAGTCACCTGCTAGGGCAGCTGTAAGAGCTGCACTTGCCCATGCACGAAGGGAAAGCAACTGTGTGCAAAAGAAGGAATTAGACAATCCATCTACCCAGGCATGCACACTGTCCCTGATCTACAAACAGCAGATGCCACTTAATAACGGTATTTCAACAATCATCTTCCATCCAAAGATGGAGAAACCAAATCTGAAAGTTTCATTCAAATGCTCCAAGTCAAGGAAACAACTGGCCCTACTCATCTTGCAAATACAGCAACTTGCACATTACGGTACCTCTAGAGGGCAGAAAATTTTAGGCAAAAGTTGGGATGGCTTTTAGAATTTTTATTTTAAATAAATTTTGCACGAATAAATCTATTCCATATGACCAGGAAAAAACCCCAAGGTGACATACATGTTAGCTTTCACTCTTGACAAATACTTAGTGATGAACACCCACCATTACATCATTTCTGTCACCTTAAACTCTGTCCTAAGGCCTCACTGGTCAGAAACGTGCCATATAGTGTAAATGGCTTTGGTAAGTCTGATAAGGAGGATTTCACAGTAGTAGCATTGAAATCGTATTGGCATCACTTAAAACAGAGACACAACTTCAAAAGCACTGTTGAAGATGTACTGCCACACTCTAGCGAGTTTAAGAAAACACGTAAGTGAAATGATCACATTTCCACGCATCATGAATAACCAAACCACTATCTTATAAAGCACACTTACTTCAAATGAACTTCAGTGCACTGGCGCTGGGGAGCAAAGCACGCAATTGCCCAAACCTTTATCTCAATTCCCGTGTGGAACTGTTTATTCCTCATGTCCCAGACTCCTTGAACTGGTGTTGCAATTGCTTTATTCTGGAAATAGCAGGGAAAAAAAAAAAAAAAAACAGACAACAAAACACTAATGTAAGAATTAATTCATGGTAGCAAAAACCCCGTTATGCTTCTACTTCCCTCCAACTAGAGGGCTACCAACATTCTCAGTCTTTCTCTGCACTGTTCAAACATCTGTCCCATCTTATGGAGATCATTCTATCACTGTAGCAAGACAGCTTGTTAGCTGGGTGAAAAATAAAGCTGAGAAAGCTCATATTGGTCATTTTTATCATCAGTGGTTTCCTTCAGTTATACAAAGGAGCAGCAGATAGAAGTTACACGTGGATGGGAAGTCAGAGTAACGCTGGGTATGTAACATTAACAAGATCATACATTTCTACACTGACTTCACAACTGCCCAGGGAGTTTTCCAGGAGTGACTTAATGGAAGTATTATCAATTACACAGCACTAAGTAGAGGCAAATAGAGCTTCAATGTCACTCACACAAGCCTAGAAAAAACATGAACAAGCGGACACAAGATGGTCAGTTATCCACCTTTGACCTGCCCAAATCTCTTCTCCCATCAAGCAGAAAATACTGCGATGATCATCTAGAGGACAAGGGATCTAAGAAGATGACTAAAGTCATTCTGGTGATGTTAACTACCGTAATAAGTATTAGCATCCTGTAGAAGTTTTAGAGAAGTTACCACGATGTCGGTCTTCTCATTTACCCGCAACAACTAGCATCTATGGGAATTTTTCAGGGGACACAGACAAATCTGGTAATTCATTTTGCAAAGAGTTGTCTGCTGAAGGCTAGACCTCCCCCACTCCCACCTGCCATCATTCATCTGCCATTAAGCTCTTGGTCCCTCTGTTCTTCTGATGCCAGAACAGCTCATGAGACCACTCTCCCTAATGAGGATCAGGCAAAGAGAGCTGGGTTATCTTAACCTGCCAGGGATGAAAGGCTGGTACTGATCTCCCAATTTTGGGATGATCTTTATCTGAAGAGCTTTAGTAGCACACACAAGATCCTCTCCCACTGTGGGTTTATGGAGGTACCAGTCTGATTCGTGCATAGGGGCAGAACTATCATCAGCTGGCAATGCATGATCTAGAAGAGGTTCATCAGAAGCCTCCCCAAATTGTTTCCCCAGCTATCAAAACTTTCATCTTGCATAAAACCAAGACGTATTATATAACTGGTGGAAAATCCCATTTCTCAAGCTTTTTTTGTTGTTGTTTTGAAAGACACCACAGTAGGAATGTCAGAAAGGCCATTTGAAACGTCATTGGAAAGAAAAAAACCCTGTGAGTAAATATTTCAACAGAAAAAGATGCTGATAGAGAGAATACCTCAAGACAGTTGTCCCAAAACACAGCTGCTCTGCCAAGAACACTCAAAACCAACCAAAAGCTCACAAAGATTTTAGAGTTAAGGGATGAAAATAAAAATAGTAACAGCTGAAGTCATCTCTGTTCTTCCACACACACAATGATTTGAACCACTACTTGCAGGGTTCTTCTTGCAACACACAGTACAACAGCGTGTGAAGGAAAAACTACATTTACATAAATGCAGCTTTACTTTCTGAAGTAAAGCAGCAACTGAGGGAGATGCAAAATGGCCATGATATTTAAGGACTTTCAAAACTTACACTCAACTTCTAACCATTTCACCTGTGATGACTTTATCCCATCACATCCAAGGTAATTAATTTAAACCAACCATACTACAGAAGTTACCACAGCTGGTAAAGGAAGCTATCAGATTGCAGAGAATCTGCTCAACATACCCTGCCTCCGTAGAGGATCGAAGGAGGCTGTAGGACTCTACCCGTCACGTCTGTCATTTCATCTTTGACCATTATTCCAAACTCACGAACATAAGGGTCAGTATTAAAACTCGCGCTCCGCATCTGAAATAAAAAGGAATTAGATATTACTTTCAGAAAAATAAGTTCTTTTTACAAGATCTGAAAGTTTCGGAGATAACCTGTGTTCGCTCCCATAGCCCTCATGTATGGGTGATGGCACACATCCAGAGATTCTGTTTATTCCACTTG
>NW_010429078.1:33299-34822 GCF_000710305.1 Buceros rhinoceros silvestris | reverse complement strand
GCCTCAACGTTCGAAATAAAGCACCAGAAACCCACTTGAAAACCTTTTGTGAGAGTGTATTTCTCTGACGCACAGAGAAAGGTTTATAAAAAACAAGCTCATAACCTGTGCGTAGTGCACAAACCAGTCACGATCTGCTAAGAGAAGAGAAAAAATAAGTCCATTATTCTACTTGACTCGTCTTCGATTTCAAGAGACCACTCACCAGTTTGCTAATCTCTTCTTGACGGTCAGGTGCTGATCTGGCAGTTGCTCGAATCATAGTGGAAGTTTGATTGTCAGTGAGTTTCTTTATGCATCTTTGTCCTGCCACTATGTTGCACACCTAAAATATCCGCACACAGAGGAAGGTAAAAAAAAACCCCACCAAACAAAAAACAATGCAACTGGAGCTTGGGTTGTTTTTTGGTGTGGATTTTTGTTGTTGCTGCACTATACAATTTTTGAAGTTGGGTACTCCAAAAAAATTCTTTGTCAACGTTTGAGTGCCTTCTCCCCTCACCCCCTCCCCGTTCCCAGAACCCAGTACCACCAAAGAGTTCACTCACCTCAAGAGGAAGGTATGTGTGCTTCTGCTCCTGTCCAACTTGTAAACATGGAAGGTGAGGATAGCGTAAAACTAATTTGTGCCTGTCCTTAAAATACTGAGCTACAGTGCATTCAACTGTTTGTCCATTCTCCTGCTGAAGTGGGAATCTATTGGAAATCAAATATGAAAATAAGCCGTTACTTCACGTACAACACTTTCCCACACTTGGTCAATACAGTTCTTGGCACAAGTTAAGCTACTGGAGATTAAGCCTATCTTGCTGAAACGATGCAAGTGTACTTCTGTAATTAAGATTTCCTCATTTTCACTACTGCGTGTCTCCTAATAGTACCACAGAGGCTACTCCGTACCTGAAGCTATAATTAAGTTTTCCAAGAGCAGGTGCCTTGGAGACAAACACTAACGTTTTCTGCGTGGCCGGGATACTCTCAGTACTACATTTTATGATATGCCACGCACAGAAAATAACAAGTCTGCCATGAGAGTCACAAAGGCAATTAGTTTTCCAGAAATGCTTTTCTTTTCTGTACATTGCAAATATACCCCTCTCTACGCATACACATTTGCATATCAATACTGACTTTTCACTAATCATTATAAAATCACTGAAAGAGCAGGAAACAAAGCCCAAACACTTAAATACCAGATTTAGATGCTGATCAGTTATCTTCTTTTAAGAAGTTAGCATCAGTTTTGTCCCTTACATTACTTTCTTAAAAATGGGAATAAATACCTCCATATCCAAGTTATCTGCAAATCTCTGGTTAGTCATTAAAAATAAACACTTTTTCAGGAGGAAAAACAGAGTGGTATTAAGCAAGATTAGAAAGGTAATCCCAGCTGGCACTACTCAAGAGCAGAAACTCAACAGTCCTGAAAAACATTACGCTACCAACAGGGCACCCTGTTCTTCCAATGGTAAAGGAATCTGTAAATGAAGCACGCCCCCCTCCACCCCACCCCCCCCCAAACA
>NW_010429078.1:32981-33201 GCF_000710305.1 Buceros rhinoceros silvestris | reverse complement strand
ACCCCCCCCAAAAAAAACCCACCAAAAAACCCACCCCACCACACCAAACCAAAAAGCAAACCACCACAGATTTAAACCAAAGTGATTCATTCAAATGCCATCACACACGTTACAGAATAAGAACAGAACAGAAAGAACAGCAACACTGGGAAAATACTTTGAGGTCTGTTTTAAATGTACAGACCAAAGAAATCACCATGTTTCAAGACACCTTTCCCTA
>NW_010429078.1:3042-32853 GCF_000710305.1 Buceros rhinoceros silvestris | reverse complement strand
AGGCAGGCAAAGATGCTTATTCAGCCTGAGATTAAACATATCCTTAAGAAGCAAAATACTTTACGTTTGGTGACTTGCTGGTCGTCTGGTGACATTGCACACTCTGTACTTTCTTTTCATTTGTCCACAGTGTGTTATCTCCACCTTTAGACCTAGAAATTGGAAGACACGTGTCACTGTTTCTTTAAAATGAAGATGTCAGCCCCGTAAATTCCTACACAAGACCACTAAAACTGTGCCGTAACGCTGTTATTCACTGTTCAGCACATTCTCTGAGCACTGAAGGATATCCCAGAGAGAACTTAGAAATCCAATTTACAGCCTTAAAATTCAAAACCCCTGAGCTTCAGCTGAAATACAACAAAGAGCTTTAGAGACAAGATGAAATCCCAAATCCCCAAGAGTTTACAAATGAGGCCGAACGCATTCTGAGAATTCCCATTCTGCATCTCTGAGGAAGCCCAGGACGGTGAAAGGACAAGAAGGGCAAGCAACCTTCTCGAAACAAAAGGCTTGTTTATACTTTATGTCTACACATACAGTGTCTGTGAGACCTCCAACTACTGCAGCCAACCCTGAACTAATGAATGGGGCGGGGGGAAGACGCAAGGAAGTGAGGCCAAGAGGCTTCACTCCTCCTGAAGACAAACATCTGTTGCAAACCCCACGGTCACAAAAACTGAGTCCACCTGAAAATCAGTAACTTCTAGGGGAATAAATTATGCCCCCGAAACCAGCACAACTCAGCTACCTGTGAAGAAGTGTTTCTCATTTACCAGTACCCACAAAATATAAATGAAAACCGCATTCAAGCTCCTACTGCTTCCATGCTCTGGCAGAAACAGATGTGCGTGGACTGTTCGGCCGCTGAACATGGGCGATAGGAAGGAGGGGGCTGCAGACAGGAATTCCTTATATACCTGCACATGTCTGCAAACTCAGGCTGCTGCTGAGCCACAGCCCGTATGTCCCCCCGCTATCAAAGGCACTACTAACTCACCAAGCAACACACTAATCTTTCCATGTCATTTGTAGGGCTCAAAATGACACCTATTATGAAACTGTCAATAAATAAAGTTTTCATTAATACCTCTGTTTCACAGTATTTTCCTTAAAAGATAAACTGTTATCTCAATACCTCAACTTACAACTAGCTTTACTGCAAATCTGAGATGGCTTCTGAGGAATGAAAATCCTCACAGAAAAAAATAACAATAGCAGCCAGCAATTCAGCAATTCAACAGTCCCAATCACTACAAACTCAGGATTTATTTATACTTCTCTGGCTAATTTCTAGCTGGGCAAAAGTGATATTGTGGACATTTTCTGGAAACAAGGAAGCTGCATGATAGATTTATGAGGTTTGTTTGTCTTTTGTAACTTGTTTTCTTTCTATCAAGCATCTCCTGAACGATGGACTTCAATTTTCCGGAAGAAACCCTCAGTGAACAAAACCAGTAAGACTCCTTCCTCCTACTCTTTGATTCAGTTACTGCATATTAGAATAACTGTAATTTACTTCCAGGAGAGTGTACGTATGAAATATACCCAAGTATGCAAAAGCACATTGCTAAATTATTAGTAAAATCTGGAATATGACAATTCTGACATCCGTATCTGGAAACATTTAAGATCAGGTATTTAAAAAAAAAAAAATCTCAGTCCTTGTAAACATTTTGAAATCATCAGCTTAGGAACTGAAGTATCTTTGTCATGGACCTGGGATTAGCATTGCTGATGTGCTTCAAAAAGTGAAAAATATGAAGTTTTTTCTATTTCTAACTGTTAACTCATATTCACTCTATAGATGGGGGTAAAGAACAGTAAAGCACTACAGTAAATAAAAGTTCTAAACATCATAAAGCAACATGCATTTGGGAAGAGAAATCATTTCTAAGGAGACTGACATAATAACGGAGGCTGTTCTACATGTGAGAAGATCTCAGTAGTACCTCTGCACCGAAATGCTCTCAGATCCCTACACACACCAATAACTTCGACATGACACTGGATCCAGTGGTGGTGAGGCACAGAAAAATGAAGGTGTGTCAAGAGAAAACACACTTCAATGTCGAGAAGCTTGCACAAGACACAAGCCAGTAAGACACCTCGCTAAAATAAATCATCCTCCATCAGCCAGGATGGGCTTAGTTTAGCCCATCTCTTAGAGTTAAACATATCTTTATGAACTTCCATGAAGGGCAAAGCTAATTAAACTACGCTGCATTTGCCACAGGAAAAGCACACACATGTATATAGTTACCACAGGTTCCTGAATACGTGATCATTTCCTTGATAATTTCCTCATGCGCGTACCTGAGCCCTAGAAGTGTCTATTCTGATAAACTTAAACTCACTTAACTTTTTGTACTAATGATTCCTCAAATCTGAAGCCGTGTACTTATCTGAACTGACTCCAATTTGCTTATGTTCACACAGTGACTGTCAAGCTACAGAGTTTCACTGGACGAGCAGACTGAGACGTAACACTGGACAGTAGACTTCTGAAAGTCTTAAAATACATGGAAGTAATAAAATGATTCCTCCCTCTTTTGTTGCTCAAAAGGTCTATGTGCACTCTCCACTGTGATAATCTGTCTCCCACCAAGGCAACGGCTATAGAAAATATTTTGAACACGTAGCCGTTAATGTATCAGACAGAACAAAGCAGTTTTGTGTAATTTATTCATTACCTTTTATTTCTTTGGTAAACTTTACCCTTTGGGAATCTGTCAGAGGTTTTTGTTGTTCTTCAATACTTTTGAAGTCCAAAACTTCACATACGAACTCGATAACTGGCTGTGCTTTGTAAAATGCGGTTGCAGATACTGTTGACAAAAACGTTAATGTTGTATTACAACAATGCAAGGAAATTTTTAGAAATCCAACAAATGGAGCTCTAATTTTTGCCTTTCCACTGAAAGAAAACGGAACAAGAACAGATTTTGATAGGACCTACCATCAATATTTAACATCATTTTCCATAGTGAAGGTCTGACTGATTGATGGAAGCCGAACCATACTTCTCTGCCACCACCCAAGGGATTTGAGCACCCTTCTGATGCTGTAAAAAAAGATCGCCCCACGGGAGTATATCTGCAATAAAGAAAAGAAATTCAGATCATAAAAGTAAAGCAAAAAAAAAAAATTGCAATAAAGCCATAACTACTGCAAATCCCTACTCACAAAAGCACAGAAATGTCAGTGTTTCCAATTACCAATAATCTGAGATTCTTGTCAGGACTCAAAATCCAGCACATTACAGTAAGAAATCAGCTACTCTCATGTTTGCTTAAATTTGGTTTTGGTGTACTCCTTAATACACCTATTAATTCAAACAGAAAACATTCAGAACTTTTTTGGGTACTCTGATTAAAAATTCAGCTACGCCTCAGTGAGGAAAGAATTAAACATCTGTGCTATTAAAACAACAACGTAATAACCTCTCCCCTTACGCGTGCATAGCTTCCTCTGAAATCCATGGAAACTCTGCATGGGTAAAGGACTGATCTAAGCAGTATTTGGGATGTATCTTTCATCTGGGTAATTCCGTACTGCAGACAAGACTGAACTAATCAAAACCAGCACCAATATGGTTCTCTGAACAAAGGTATGCGACTAAGTCTGGACTGTCTTCTGTGTTGCAAAACCTGACTGAAGTAATTTTTTGTTTTGTTTTCATCCTTAATGTGAGGATCAAGTCCACGTAACATAAGGCTAGTTAAAGCTATTTACATAAATTTAACTCATTTTCCCTGTTCAGCCCTTCAAGATGGGAAAGTTCAGCCCTACTAAGCTTTGCTCTTTACTTTCCAATTGAATGTAATTTGTACAATGGTCTGAAGTGACTTGTTTAATAACAGCATAATTAAACCCAAGATCTCTTGGGTTTGACTGCAAATGCTGTAGATACCACTTGCTTGGGAAAAAAACCAAACAAATAATTTTCAAGTTTTCCTTTTTCTTTGTGATAATCGCTATTACTGGGTGACATCGATGTCCCCCTAGCACAGCATCCTTCCTATAAAACTGGCAATAAACATCTGCCCAAGGACACACAGGAAACAGGGTAACAAGTTTTAAAACCACCCTTACACATCTACCGACCTCCAACTACTTTCTACTCAGGGAGAGTCTCCTTTTCTGAAGCCTACAGAGAAATAGGGTACGAGTGAGATGGCAGGCACCCCCGACCCGAGAGCACACAATCATGGAGCAAGCCTGAAAACCAGTGGGGAAAAGGACTTGTGTCCAGGCTGGAGGCTACTAATTCCACCGGATGAGCAGAAAAGCACCATACTGCCTCTTGCCCAAGCATCCCATCTGCTAAATAGCTACTATTTTGGTTGAGCTATGAAAGCACATGCTGCCCAAAAAGCCACTGAAGCAATTCAAATAACAATACAACCTCCTAAACAACGTCAAGGTCTTCCCCTCACCTCATGGAAGGCAAGTGCCTCATCACTACATCCAGTGCCTGGATGGTTTCAAACGGGACACTTGGCAGCCGACCAGAAAGAGCATCATGTAAAGCCTGCAAACTCACACAGGACATCCACTTTATAGCCACCTTAAATATTCTGTCCTTTCCTTCTCCTGGCAGCGTGACCTCCAGCTCCACCTGCAACAATGCCAAACAACAAACCAAGATGATTCTTTCCGTTTAAAGGGGAAAATGGAAGGGGCTGGAAGGGATGATGGATTCCTCTGAACAGCGCTATAAAGCATGGGAGGAGACAAAAAGCAATGATGAAGAAACAACATATGTTAGGTACAGCCTCTTTTTACAGCTAGATCTTTCCAAAGGTGTATTCCAGAAAGCTGGCGTGCTTCCCAGCTGGCACCTATCTCCCTCTGAGGCAACAGTATAATTTGGGAGTGCTTGCGTTTCAACTGGGAGGTCTCTGTGAAGATCCAATAACCTGATTTCAGATACCTAAAAAACACCAATGCATCACCGCTCATGTCAGCTCCTGCATGCCTAAAATAAAATGTGGTCTGTCGCTACCTGCCAAGACTCACGAACTTCTGGTATTTGCTCTGGAGAGCACCGGAGTGCTTTAAACACTCTTACTGTAGACATAGTTCAAACCAGAGAAGATAAAATCCACAAGGAGCTATCGAAGAGTAAATAAACAAACAACCACCACAAAACAAAAACCCAAACAACCCCCACACACACCCCTCTCCCAACAAAATAAAAACCCCACAAAATCCACCAATCCAGACCTTCTTATTGTTAAATACCAAAGAAAGAAGAAATGATGACCGCCGAGTACTAGTGACGCTATTGGGCAGGAAACAGGGGACCTCCTTTGATAAGTTATGCTGTACTTGGAATTTTTGACTAAAAAACACCAAACTACATTATGGTAAATTACTTTAGTTGATTACTTGTAACGCTGATTTCTCCTCTTTATTAAAACAAAGAAAGCCTGAGCGCCAAAGTTCTTAAACCAACTAAAATTAAGGCTTGTCTGAAACGATTAGCAGTTCTGGGAATGACTACAAGAAATAACGAGATCAGAGTATACTGTTGTGCTGCATATAAACAAAAACATTGCATCTTCCTGTCCTAGGGAGCTTACAATTTAAATGTAACAGGCAAACTGTAATTAGTGGGCTAGGAAAAATAATACATGGGTGACGGTGTGCTAGTATATGCAATCATCTGGTCTTCTGCGACAGTTAGCTTCTTCAGTCAAAAACTAGGAAGGAAAGATAAAGTACAAATAACAAGCCTTCCCATACACCAAAAAAAGAGGTGACAATTTATAGTAGGCAGTCAGCATTCGAGCTGCAAGACAAAGTAGTTTTAAATGAGAATTTTACAGTGTACTTTACTATTAGGAATAAACTCTAAAGCCAAATTTAATGTTTAATTTCCTACAGTTTCACAAGGTTCAATCTATCCCCTAATAAAAAATTTACAATCTCAGTCACTAACCTGCTAGACCCATTGCTAAACTGCAAAGGTTGACATAATTTTGCAGCTAAAGGAACTGAATGAAAGGGATGTTACGGTAGAGATGCAAAAAATCATTAAGCTCGTGGAAAAATCTGAACGCCGTTCTTGAAAAGAATCGGTCTTGTAGCTGATGTAGTCTGACTGACTCAGACAAAGTGGCATATCACTGTTTAAAAACAATAAAAAATTAAACCCAAACATTAGTTTCTGGGGAATTCTTATACTGTTCCTTCTCTATAAAATATAGAGAACACTATATGATGTTTTTAATCATGTTGCAAATATACATTTTACTTTTTCTGTATTAACCTAAGAGCTTTCCTCTGAATCCTTGGGAAGGCAAAACAGATGCAGTTTCCAATCAAACATTTGGGTGTCCACCTCCCCTGGACTTGTTTGGAAACCTCGAGCTATGGATGCAAGAAAGAGGTCTGGCTCTACCGTGTGCAGAGTCAGCTGCGGCACCTCAAAGAGACAAAGCCAAGAGGAGTACGGTGGCCACAGACAGGATTAACACTTTCATTCTGGAAAGGGGAACATCAGCAGGATCTCTGAACCAAACTGCAGCTTGGTTCACTTGTAATCACTATTTTTCTATTTTTTTTTCTAAGACTGCTTAAGATGTATGTTAAGATGTATCAGTTGTTCTTCAATCTCACCAGGAGAGAAAACTTTCAAGTTCAGTTAAAATTTAATTCTAGCTCTTAGTTGTAGAGGGACATTTGAGGGAAACACACAGGTAACACAGTGGTTGAGTACGAAGCCACAGCTGTAGGTTCTAACAGCAAGCCCAGGTCACCTCTAAGGAGAATGGAGACTATTAATAGCTTAATTCCCTGACAGTTATTTCTTCTCAATGCATACAAATAAAACCTAAGAAAATATTCTATTAATATTTCCATATTCCATATTCTAAGGAAATGAAGGAATTAAAGAGTGGAAAAAAAGGTACATAAGGATGGAATGAAAACAGGTGTTATCATCAGGAAAGCCAAGCAGAAAAGTATTTATATAATAGAAAAAGTTAAAAAGCAAGCAGGGTAGTCAGCAAGGACAAAATAAAAAAGAAAACCCCAGAACACCTCACTACCAACAAGAGATGAGGACAGAGTGCAGTAATTAAAGAGCAACAAGAGAGAAAAAAAATGTTGGCAATTTGGTGTCAGCCTTCTGTTGAGCATCACTTTTTCCCCTGTTGATGCACACTGAAAGTAAATCAAGGTGGTTTTCCACCGGGATTAAGGATCAACTATTAATCACCATATAATCATGAATCTTGTCAACCTGATCCTAAATGTAATCAGATGGGCAGCAAGCTTGCTATGTTTGTTATGTACAGAACAGCCAAAAAAACCTCAAGGAAACCTAATCCAACCATGCTGGAGGAAAGTGCTAGTGACTACAAGCTTTATACTGGTTTAAACCAATTAGGCATCACGTAAAAATTTTCCTCATTTAGCTAAATTTCCCCATGTCTGATTTAAACCAACTGAAGAGTTCTCTCTATCAGCTCCTTCCTCCAGGGCAGTAACATTATAGTATTTATGTCAGAACAATCAAGAAAGTCCAGTAAATAGGGAAAAAATGGAAGTTTATTAAAAGCAAGCCTACGCATGAGCCACAGATGAAACTATCCAAACCACCCTGTGCTACGCTCTGCTAAAAATACTCTCATCAGAAAACACCTTTTGCAAATGATCATCACTTTGGGTAGGTAGTTCCGTGCCACCCAAAATGGTTAACAAAATCCTGAATCTCAGGAGTAGGTTACAACGGTCATTTGCACGGACACAAAGGAATCAGGGCATCGAAAGCATTTCCTGCTGCGACGCTGTCACCAGGCTTCATTTTTACCATGTATGATTTACTGTACATGGGCTTTAAAACCCAAAGCATCAAGAATCGAGTCCTATGCAGACAGCAGGCATCCAGACACAGAAGGAAGGGGACAAGGAGGTCATCTCATTCCCTCCCAGTCAGAGTAGGGTCTACTTGCACCTCACAAAGTGTCATTAGATCGAGGATGAATTTGATCCCAGTTTCTTTATCCTCCACAGGTAAACCATTTTTCATCTACCTTTACCTACTAAATGCAGAACTTTATACTTGTAATAAACACGTTGTCAGGCATCCACAACTTGATAAGCATTACAGTTACAAGGTAACTCTGCGTGCATCCAGGACTTTTTTAAACCCCCTCATCAGGTATCATTCCACCTTTGGCCAATATTTTGCAAATCTGTAGGAACTAGAATACTGTATGTGAAAGCAAGGGGGGGAAATCTCCAAGTTTTGTTACGATTCCTTTATAGTTTTCCCTGACATTACCTTATCAGTTAATGAAAAGCAATTAAGACTAGAGTAGAGGCTGACCTTTACTGCATGACATTCACTTAAAACACATTTGGGGGAAATAAAAATTGCACATACGGGATTAAGAGCTTGAGGCAGGCAGAACTATTATCTCCATCAAGCGCTGCACAAGCATACGGCAGGAGACAGCACAGGACAGCATGGACTGTTCTCCAGCACATATGCGTTTCAGAAAACCTGAGCTCTGTTCCCAGTTTTACCACATCAGCAAGTTTCCACATTTCTCTGTAATTCCCTTTCCCTTACATTTTACTTTTGTCTACGTAAGTTGTAATCACCTTCTGTGGGATAAGACAGTCTTCCCCTGTAACCGTGCATGTCTCACCCTGCACCCACAGCAGCCTCCGGGCACTCCTGCAGCACAAACGGGTGACAAGAATGACCGTATCCTCAAGCGTTCATCGAAATAAAAAAGGCCACAGAAAACGCAATCTGCCATTAGACCACAGACGCGTAAATTATTTTATAAGGTTTGTGTGTTAGCAAGTTCCAACACAGCCCCTTCTGCTTCACCAGACAACAGGCACAGGCGTGGGTACACTCTGCAGCTACAGCCAGTGACCAAAGAGGTCAGCGCCCCACGTACAGAGCGTGCAAGCCCTCTTCAATCGCCCCAAGGGCTCAGCTAGCAGGTTCTAACCTGTGCAGTTTAAATTCATTTGGCTCTTACATCACGAAGGATTAGGGAAGAAGTTCCACACAGGCAAGGGAGGGATGGAGGAGTTTCTTCCAGCTAGTGGATAGAGAGAATCACCTCATAGTAGGCTTTGACGAGATCAACAAGCTGGCAGAGCAGCTTGCTGCTGCCCAGAGGTGTGCAGTCGCTCCCCTCTCCCAAACACAACTGGGCTTTCACTGTCTCCCAGCGCCAGTATGGAGCTTGTCCGCTGTCTTGGGCAGTTGATCCAGCTCACCAAACCAGCAGAAACCACACGAATGGGGAGAAAGCGAGGGAGGAAAGAAGGTACATGGACAAGGGAGTGACCACTTCGATAGCAACACGCTCACGCTTCTGTCCTGGCAAACCACACCCCAAGCAAATTCCAAACAGGAGACATCTATTCCAGAAATATAAAATCAGCTTCTATCAGTTATCAGAAAGGGTCTGCAAATACTATGTAAAAATCTCCAATTAGAAACTTTTCTATTTAAAACTTACTTTATCTCTTCCAATAGGAAGCGGCATAGCTGTATAAAGGTTTTTCCTTCCGTCAAACACTGGTTTGCGATCCCCAAAAATTTGCGTTTTAAAGTGCTGAACCATATGCTCCACTATTTCTCTGAAAAGACAAAAAGATTACGTTAATTCACCTACTTTTAACATTAGGAGGCAGATGAACACTAACACTAGTATTTATGTATAGAAGCATTAGGAAAACAAAAGTTTCCCACTGCTGGTTTTTTAAGACAAGACTTCTTTGACTATTTGAATTAAAGCAACTTCTCACAGACTAAACTGTTTTCTTAAAGCAGCTATTTTTAGCTTTTGCAGATTGAAACTTTCCTTCCCCTTTTCTGTGATCTACTGAAAGTGCTGAAGTGAAAGCTCATGCTCTCTCAAGCTCAAAATAAGAGTTGCTTGGTATTCTCCTGGGGTTTCTGCTCCTCTGTCCTTCAGCCCTTTCTGCAGAGAACCGTGGACCAAAAGCTCAGCAGCCTGAACAGCTTTTCAAAAAAAAAAAAAAAGTCACTACCTGCACTTATAGCCTTTGCGTAAGGATGATCGTTCAATGATGACAGCGATAAGCAAACTTTTTGCGTCACACTGAGAAAGATTACTTCTAAATGTATTTTTTTCATGTACACCACAAAACTGGGATCCATCCAACAAAACAGGATATGCACCTTCACTAGGACCCACTCTTATTAAAACACAGATTCATTTAAGCATAGCTGGCATTCGGCCACACGTTCGGATGAGTGAGGTAACCACTCCAATTTCTTGTCAAACCACAGTGTTCACACACTGGCCATGCAAAGCAGTTCACCAGCCGATGAGACGTCTGTTGGAATTACACCACCCTTTAATGCCAAGGGTCTTTGGTCCAAACGTCCCACATCCTTTGGGCTATCTGTATCACAGGGCTGCAAAATCTGAAATCCATCAGCAGCCTACAATACGCTGCCTACAAGATCCGTAACGCCCAGCTTGGGGTTAAAGGGCACATGAAGAAGTTAAACTGGCACAGAAGGGAAAACACTGCATGCTGGCTCTTCGGCACATTGTCAACTAGTAGCTCAGGGAGGCTGCAGATGACTCTTTCACATACCTCGATTTGGAAAGGCAATTAACCCAGTGTACAGCTAGATATTAGATGCAGAAGCTGAGCTGAAACTCTGAATTCTTTCAAGGAAAGGATGAAGACTGGTTCAATTGACAATTTCTTCAGTGTGTGCCAAGGCTTTAAGAAAAACTTTGAAATAAACTTGCTTGACTTTGAGCAGTACGAATAAAAACTCAACCCAGTAATTTCTACCTCAGGTCTGCAATGTCTGACTGAACAAGTGCATCATTTGGAGGGTGGGAGGAAGAAGGTGTTTTTCAACCTTGAGATAAAGATTGAGCAATGGAAAACCCGTTCTTTTACTGAGCAAGTTCTTGCAACTGTGTACTACACTATATAAAAATGGAAACTTCCACTTTTCAAACTTCAAACCACATTTTGCAATTGTGCTTCTCAATGGTGGGTGGAGAGATCTTAATGATGACTAAGTTATTTTCTCCATGTGAAGTTAAAAGAAGAGTTATTTACCAATTCACTAACTTCAGCCCTTTGGGACTACCGTTCTACCAAGATCCTACAATCACACCAAGAACACGGAGCCAGCAACTGCAAGCTGAGTTCATCTTGTCCTCGTGAACTAAACCGAGGACACCCACGGTGCAGAACCACGCTCACATCGCTCGTTCTGCCCATCTAACCACCCAAGTAGATCCGGCCTTTCTGTGACACGTGAAGAATTGCAGCCAGGCTGCATTAGTGCGGCACAGCAGCACTCTGTCTCAGCTGTGCGTTTTCTAGCCCTGCTCCAGCACACGTCTCAGCAGCGTGGAACTTGCACGTACACTGCGCACATCCCTGCAGTGGGTGTGCAGGGTCACAGTCCAAACTGCAGGAAGTCCTAGAAGAAAACTGAAGAACGAAGCTGGGACAGATGAGGGAGTAGCATAAACAAAAATAAAATCTCCCTTTATCCTTTCTAGAGGTTACAATACATAAAGTAATGATAAAAAACTATTTACTATAAATATATATCTGAATTAGATAACTAAAATATTAGAAATGTATAAGCCAGCTGGAAAACCTATCATTCAGAATTGGACTACATATTATGCATCCTGCACAATCCTATACACACACATATATGTGCACACCCAAAAATACAATTGTATTTGTAGGACTGAAAGGTGATGGCTCACAAAAACCCAGGCACAAGTGACAGCACATTCATCTACAGGGCAAGACATGCAGGAGTAAGCACTCAAAGAAATAAAACATACACTTCGTTAAGCAAAAATTAAGTTCAATTCTTGATTAGCTTAAAAATTAAATTTATAATAGATCACCACAGAAGTAAAACGGGACAGCAAAGCGCAGTGATGCGGCTTTGTGAAAACGCCATCATTAGCGACTCTTTAGCCTAACAACGGCCACTGCACTCCAGTTTTCTGACTGACATAAGAAAACCTTGGCTTTCGGGGGGCTTGTTTTTCTTCGTGTTCATGACTGCATACTCCACCCATGTGACCTTTTTTAGTAAGGAAAGGTTTGGCTCTGAGTATATAAACAGCCATTCCAATCCTCTACAGTCGAGATGTAGGTAGTTATGATGAATGTTCTTGTGGTTTCCAGTTCCAAGTGCCAAGTCTTGTTCTCAAGTTTCACTTCTGGCAATATCACCCTTTAAGTCACTGAGGTTGCCACACTGTGACTAATAGGGCACGTATGCAAAATGCAAGACCTAATCACTTCTTGCCTTGGCCAACTGATCCATGTTTTCACCTTGCTATCCGTTTCAGGAGCATATCTTTCCCTTATATAGAATCTGCTGATGAAGGATAATTTCTTACCTAATTTAGTCCCTCCACAATCCTCTTGCAGCAGCACAAACAAATGGATTTTGCCTCCCCTTGTCAGAAGGGGAAGGTGGGAAAACAAGCTGGTAACACCAACTCCCTGCTGAAGGACTTGTCAGCCAACTGCACTCCAATATGTAACCAAGTAATACTAAGAATCCTGTTTATCAAGTTGGCTTATACTGTCCTAGCTTCATTAGAGTGAATAGTTTATCTATCAGTCACCACTAGCTTTGATCAGCAGCAAGATGCTGATAAGTTCAGTCAAAATAAGGGATGATTAACACCAAAATCTTGAACTGGTACAGAAAAATCTCAGGAGAAAAAACCCTGCCTGTTGATGAATACGCAAAGTTAGAAGCTATCAGTACGAACAATGACTGAAGACAGACACATCCTCCAAGCCTTCACACAGCTCCAGCATTTCCAAAGGAAAACAAGAATGAAATAAACTGAGGAAAAGCAAAGCACAGCATTACCTGTTAACTCTTCTAGGGCATTTTTCTGGCTTTATATCTAATTCATAATGGTAGATATCTATTTTAGGAATGTCCATTTCAAAGAAGTTGGCCTGCAGTTTGATTGTTCTCCCAGAAGTGCCAAAATCTGGTCGAGGAGGGGGTTTAAAGGCATATCCCTGTATTGGTGGTGGCAACGGTGGAGGAGGTGTAAGCACTGAAAAAAGAGAAAGCACAAATTAGCCATCAGCTACATCAAACCGACAGTTAAGCAAATTTAGAGGCTATTTGACCAATGAAGCACAACACAATTAAACCGGTAACCATTTGCTGTATTTCCTAGCCCTGATTACTGAGCAAACATCTTAAAATCAGTTGCGTTTTCCTGCATTACAAGTCAGATGGCTGAGAATTTAAGCAGGCAAGTAGGCACTGCCGGGAAAGCGAGAATCAGATCTTCACTGCAGGGGAAAATCTTGGTTTCAAAACAGACACCAAAGCGAATCACCTAACCACACTTGTTTGAGTCAAACACTACAAAACGGAGTTTCCACCACTTAAACCGCCTTTGGGATCACATTCGGATGAGCTGCCTGCATCTAAAGCAAACCAACGCATGCGTTTCAGCTATGCACGTTTTGCTCTGACAACCACACCGCAGCCTGCTGAAGGGTAGGAACAGCTCCTCCGTGGTACTTCCACGTTGCAGCTCTCTGGAAAACGCTATATATTAGAATTAAGCTATGTCCTACCGCATCCTTTAAACAGCAAGCAAAGAGAGCAAATAACCTGCTGCTGCTGTACTGTATTCTGGAGCTCAAAAGCCACCCACAGATGAGACAACATGAAGCAGAAGCTTAACAGCTGCTTGCAGTTGTTTCCATCTAGGAAACTCCATTAAAAATCCATGGAAGAGTGTGTAAGGTACCAACTAGTGTATTTGAAACTCCTGCATCATCAGTACTCAGGTTTGCCAGGGTCCAGAGCAATAACAACTTGCAGCAAAATCTTCACATGTGAAACAACACAGGAGTCTTCTCATTTGTTATGTAAGAATCCAGGTGTGGTTTCCTGGGATGAGCAAATCCAGTCCTCTGCAAGCACCAGAACCACTACACAGCCCTTCATTAACAGATCAGTCACCACGCTTCCACCACTGGAAAGCTGTTCCAGATACGTGATGCTCTAATGCTCAGAAACATCCTTCCGTTTTCATTTACTCTTGGTCAGGTTATACTCACTGACCTTCATATTAGGTACTCATTGTAATTTTAAATTTAAACCAAATTCCCATTTAATTCTTAATTCTAGGCTATACCACTTCTACTCATCTGTTCTCATAAACCAGGCTCCATTCTCATCCCTCTAGTTGTTTTTGAAGCTCACGCATTTTAAGTTAACCTTTCCTGAACGAGATCAAGCATCATTCCACAGGAGGTCTCATCAGGGTGCAGCACTATTGTTTTCACCTCTCAATTACAAACATCAGGTTAACGAGCCCAACCAGTGACCAGTACAGGGCTGCCCGTCTGGGTTGTTTAGGACCAGTTGTCTCCCAGTTCACAATTAACTCCCAGCAACATGCTCTTTAGTATATGCATTTTTTTAAATCTGTATATATTATCCTGCCGCATTCTGTATGATGCTTGGGTTCTTCTTTTCCTGACAATGTCTCCTGTGGCCCATGATGACATTTCATGTACTTTTTCCTAACATTTACACAGAGACTGTTGATGAAATAAGACCATTCCAATCTTAGCAGCAGCATTTTGCCACTTTACCCTTCAACATTCCCCACGGCCAGTTTCCCACTCATCAGTATCTCCTTACTTATCTGTACCACTCTGCTAACCTGACTTGCAGCACCAATCTCCTCACATACCAGCTATTTCACCAGAATCCAGATAGTTTGGTTTGACGCGGGGAATATGATGGGGGGGAGTATGTCTTCATTTAGTTAGTCTAGAAAAATCATGGGTTCTCCCATTTGCTTTACATTTGGGAAGCTTGTTTCAGACCCTGTCTTCCAAACATTCCAAACCCTTTTGATGTCACCTTACAGAAATTCAGCTTGCTTTTTCTCCTCCCTTTCATAAACATTGCCATTAAAGTCTCCATCACTAACTTGATCATTAAAGATGCTTCCTGCTAAAGACTTGCATTTCCATGACCTAAAAGGTCTGGTTTCATTTAGTTAGTCTAGAAAAATCATGGGTTCTCCCATTTGCTTTACATTTGGGAAGCTTGTTTCAGACCCTGTCTTCCAAACATTCCAAACCCTTTTGATGTCACCTTACAGAAATTCAGCTTGCTTTTTCTCCTCCCTTTCATAAACATTGCCATTAAAGTCTGTCATTCTCCATCACTAACTTGATCATTAAAGATGCCTCCTGCTAAAGACTTGCATTTCCATGACCTAAAACGTCCGGTTTCTGTGAGAAAAGATTACTCTGTCCCCCTCTTCCATCAGTTTTGCTTTCAATGGAAATACAGCAATTCTCATTTTTATATTATCTTACTATTTATCCATCTGGTCTCTGCAGTGTCATCATCCGCACTGAGAAATGCAGCAATGTGTTGTCTTAGATTTCACACGATAGCTCTCGACTTTTACCTACCACCCAGCCCTCGCCGCAAGCAGCTCATCTGCCTCTGCATCTGACCTTTCCTACTTGCAGCCCTGAAGGCTCACAAACCTGAAGGCTAGTTCCACTCAACCTTTGGCAATTTTATTTAATATTTTTAAATTTCTGCACACCTTGACTTCTAAGACATGGGTTTGTCACCTATTCCCAACATGTCCTGCTTGCTTCAAATATTTTTCTGAAGGTGATTAACTCAGGTGGCCCCTGCAGTCACCGGATCCTCTTGCTTGGCATGACAAATTCACAAAGTTTCTAGGTCATTAGGTGGAAAGAACCCTCTACCGTGGATATGACAGCTAGTGAAATTATTTAGAGTGTTACCACTACAGCTGGAAAGTACCATAAAAACCATTCCCACAACTGTTTATACTCGCGGTATGACAAAGGTTTTTATTATCCGTCCCCAAAATCAGATCAGGAGAACGTGCACCAAGCTTCTGCCTCTACTCCACCAGAATCTTGTTTACCATCGTCTTCGCAAAGAAATCTGGCTCCCACCTATGATTTCAGCTATTCTGTCATGTAATGCTCTACAGATCATCGCTGCACTTATTTTTATTTCCTCCTTTCTGTGACAGAACGTTCCCATTTGAAAACCATGCCCTAGTTATTAACATTATGGATTTTTTTGTTCGTTCCGTGATCCTGATAGTACCGCCCATTCAAAAATATTTTGATTTGGTGCCCAGGCTCCAAATTGGATTTTAACATGTCCATTGGATTTTAACATGTCCATTTCTAGCTGCATTACCACTATTACCTGGTCGACTATTATCTCCTCAGTATCAAGCATTTCCCTTCTCTTTGCTGTCTATTTTTATGCCTTCTAACATTTCTGTATCTACTCCCACATCCAGTTCCTCTGCCCTTCCCTTTTCTGTGCCAGATTTGGTACGTCATGACTAGTTTTCAGAAATAAAATTAAAAATGTAATAAGCTTACAGGATTCGGAAGTACAAAGACTGGCATCATGGAGGGGGGGAACCCTCCTACGAGCTATTCGTGCTGCAAAATTAAGAAAATTAGTATCTGAAGAATGCATCCTCCTCCCGCTGTATTAAAACGGGATCATTTACTACTTCTCACAGGGGTGTACTGAAGCTGGATCTGCCAGTGTTCAGGGATCAACTCAATCGCATGTTGCTCAACAAGGCCATTACAGTCCTCCACTGGAGTTTGTGACAAACAGTAAATAAAGTCTGAGCATATGCTCAGTTTCAAGAATAACATGAAATGCTGAGTTTTACAACCTGCATGTCTGATGGAGCAAAAAACCAAGTTGATCAGAAAGCAGCACTGTCACCCTGTATTTTGATTTTAAACATTTTCTCTTTTTTTTTTTTTAAATTAAAAAATAAAAAAGGAAGCTATTTCTGGCTCAGCTCCCTGGGCAAACTTATTTAGGGCAGAGTGTTGCTTCGAGAAGATAAGTACTGTTTATCAACCAGCAGCACTGACCTGATAAGCAGTCAACCTGTATTTTTGCCGCACAAAATAGATACGTGTGAGTTAACTATAGAGGGATGAGAATCGAACTTCAAGGGAAAAAATAAACACTGCAGTCGTTGGTCCGAATTCCCTTTTTGGACTATGGCATCAAATTAAGAACACAAAGTCAAATTATCTTGTGCAAAATGTTACAGCAACCAGCTGTGAAGGGTAGAGTCACAAAATACTGAGTCTGGTGATGACAGGAGAGGACAGAGCCTTATTGCTCTTTTCTATCAAAGAAAAACCACAAGCCTCAATTGCAAAACACAACTGCTCCTTTCAAAGTGATTTCACTGCCCCAGCTCCTCCTTGAAGCACCCCTGAGTAACTCCCATCACTCGCTCACTTTTAAACGAGGCAGAAGCCATACCGATACGAGAACGCTTTCCGTAGCACAAAGGTTCCTCCTAAGGAGGTTTTGCAGCACGGTGAGGTCTGTTACAGAGGATACTGCTGGACACCGGAGCTTGAGGTGACACTTTGACCTGCCAAATTTCATACCCCAATGCACGTTATTTGCTCCCTTCTTGTTTTTCAGAGACTCCTTCATGAACACTGATGATGCTTTCAGAGAGGCAGTATCTCAAAGCATTGGACAATCTACCCACATACCTGGATTTTACTTTTAAAGTGCTGTCAAGGGCAGAATGAATTAGAAGAAAGATGAAAGACTAATAAAACTGGAGCATCCCTGTGGTAAGTATCAGAAGCTCCTCACATTTGCTACATTTTAACATGAATAATGAGAAAGTTTCAGCCTTGATATAATGATTGTAACCATCAAGCACCCCATTTTAAAGGTGTGAATTAAGGCAAGCTGGGTACCCAATAATGAGGTGCCCGTATACTGTCTTTAGGCTTATTTTTATCACGAAAAACCCAAACTTCCTATTATCATTCATCTAATTTACATAAACTAAACATTCAGCATTATCAATCTTAAGGATTGTAATTGCTACCAAATAAAAAAAGAAATCTGGAAAACGACAGATGTTAGAAAACTAACAGTTTTGTGGCAGTTTTCTGAAATAACACATTCAGGAGAAATTACTCTGTCAAAAGAGAGTGGTGGGGGACAGGCAGCAGTAGAGGTACAGCACAATCACAAAAATGCTGCTTTAGTACCAATACCGGGTTTTGCAAACTGGGAACGAATGCAAACGCAAGGCTGTCTCTGTGCTTGTTCCCACTCCAGCACCTTACTGTGGATCAAAACTAGAGATAAGAAAGTGGCTCAAGGAGCCAGCAAGCCAGCCAAGACGCTCCTAGAGCCCCACTCCTGAACGAGCCCAGCTCAGCTCCTCTACTCCAAAATCCACGCCAGTACGTTGTGATGATTTTTCAGAACCACGTAATTTATTATCGTTTCCCAGACTCAGAGCATTCATTTCTTTTGTCCTTCATTCTTCATCATTTCTTAAAGCTTAACTGCCGGTCTGCTCAGCACCCTGGAAGCGTTGCCAGTCAGCACTAAACTTGCACGTTGAAGTTTCTTTAGCAAAGAATTATGCAATTTTAATGTGCAGTCAGAGGCCTAATGAGTTACTAAATAAGAAGGAGCCAAACTAGTTGCATCTAAGGGCTTGTCAACACAGGAAACCATCTGAGCGTAATTACAGTAGTGCAATTCTATCAGTAAGTTTCCTTGTGTGGCGAGTCCCAACGCGTATTTAATAACCCGGTGATGCTTTCACCACTCAAAGTGTGTTTTAGCATGGGCTAACACAACCTAAGTTTGTTGATAGGAAGTCTCTCTAAAACCATTTTTCTAAAAATACAGTTGCTAAGCAAAACTAAGGTGAAGGAAGGAAGCCTTACTTGGAAGCTTCACTTTCAGCCAAGGTTTCTAATATCAGACAGAAGGGCACTTCATCCACATCACCACTCTGGGGGTTTTCAGATATTGCTGTGCAATAACAGAAGCACTTTTCAACGTATTTTAGATACACTGATTACTCCATACCCAAGTGTTTAACAAAAGGTGGCCAGATTTCATGCTAGTATGTAGGGGTTTAACTCAGTATGTAATTCCAGTTCTCCGCAGCCCTTGATTTGATATACCTTGCTTGCTAAGCCCAGCCTTGCAGACAGCACACACTATATAACCAGTGTGCGTATTCGCTGCTGTCTGCAGGTCAGCCACTGACTCCATCACACAGACAGAGAAGAGGCACTGCTCCTTGGGGAAAAAAAGGGCTTACTAACTTGTCCTCAACCAGTCATCAGCTAAGTCATCAGCTATTTTGCCTTGCAAACTGCAGGAAACAAAGAAAGATGACACATGAGTTCATCACGACCAGGTTAAAAAGAACCAAGACTAGCAAAGGAACAGCCACATCTCCTGGAAAAGGCTCTCCAGCAGCTGCTGTAGAGGCGCCAAGTATTCTCAGCATACAATTATGCAGGTTGGGATGGACCAGGCTGACTTGTCCAGTCAAGCTTTGAGTATCTGCAAGGACAGTTTCCACAACACCTCTTACAATCTGTTCCAGTGTTTGAACCCCCTGTGGTAAAATAAACTTGCCCTGTACTCCACTGGAGTTTGCCGTGTTTCAGCTTCTGTCCATTACCTCCTGCCCTGTTCTAGTGTACCTGCCCCAAGTCTGGCTCTGCCTTCTCCATAGCTTCTTCTGAAGGAGTTGTAGACCTCCCGAAGATAACCCTTTAGCCTCCTCTTCTCCAGGTTGAACAAACCCGGTCCTCTTAGCCTCTCCTGCTATGCCATGTGCTCCTTCCCCCAGCCACCTTGGTGGCCTGTCACTGGGCTTGCAAACGGGTAATGTCACCTTCTGGGAGCGCAGTTCACAGTGGGAGAATGGGAGACTTGAGGAGGGGACACCCCATGGCAGGAGAAACAGGATCTCCACAGTTATTCAAATACCAGTAACAGAAGGAATTCAGAAAGAACAGGGAAAACATCCAGTATGAATTCTTAATGGGACCTGTACAGAATTTTTATGTATTTTATTTTTGTGTATATAGTTCAGAGCAAGAAAAGGAATACAGGGAACTCATGTCTTTTCTTTTTAGGATTCAACTAAAAAAAAATTCTGTTTTACACAAAAGTTTAACTTTCACAGTGGCCTTCTGCTAAGGACCGTTAGGAAAAGATAGGAGTAAGGCTGACAGTGTTTTCTACAAGATAAGGAAAACTCGAAGCTGCAGCTCATAGTCCCTTGATACTACAGGGGTAGAAGAATCTATGCAGAACCTGTACGTCTGTCTCTGCTGCTCATAAAGCATGTTTTAGAGTATGGAAACTAAAAATTCTTCAGACAAGCTATAGCATTGTCGTATTAGATGAAGCACAACAAATAAAGGTAATGGACTTATCTCTTATCCCCAAGAATTCAACAAACCACAAAGGAAAGCGCTGGAGGGGAGCAGAAGAGATGGTGTAATCAGAACTTCAGTTAAACCTAGTATCTGTTACAGCATTATTTTCAGTATTGACTACCCAGGTTCTTCGCTAAGGTGTGATTGCCAGAAGATTTAATGACATTTTCTGCTAATAATGCTTCCTCTAGAAAAACAGTACTGGCTAGAGCCCAGTAGATAACCTGATAAGCAACTGGAGGGAACGGAAAGTGAAAGGGAAAACCAATTCTTACCGTGGTATGCAAACAAGGTAAATGTATGACTACTTAGGACAACTCCTTTACTGACTACAGGGAGTTCAGCACGTGGCTAAGTTGGACAGCATGCAAAGTGGTCAGCGGACACACCAAAATCAACTTTTGAAGTTGCTTGTCCTTCTACTTGGTAGCAAAGTGAACAAGTAGCACTGCTAAGCACACTTTACAACTCTTGTTTCACTTGTCCAGAGCCACACTTCTCTTTGAAGCAGGCTGCAACTCCAGTTGTATACCCCCGCACATGCTCCAGCATGTGGGTGTAGGTTGTCACTTGTATCTTAATGGGATCTGTACAGAATTTTTATGTATTTTATTTTTGTGTATATCACAAAACACAACATGTATATATAGTGATCCACTGGGATCACTGTATTTGCAGATCTCCACCTCTTTTTCTTAAAGCTCAAACTCACTCATTCCCTGTTTACCTCTCCTGTGTCTCAAGGCTGGATTTTTACCATCTTCATGCACCAGAGTGCCTTCCCCTTCCAAACCATGAGTTTCCTGGTCGTGTGTCACCCCACAGCTGGTAAATTGTTCTCTTCCCAGAATGGCCACTAAAATGCCATCTACAGCTAAACCACTTGGGGATGGGATGCCCCTGCTCCCCATCACATTCGTCTGTTCCTGGACTTCTTTCAAGCATCTGCTTACCACAGGCCACCGCACATCTCCATTTACACCTGGAAGCCAACCCTTAAAGACACTTAGCTCAACTGTTTTATATTTCCCCTTTTTTCTGCATGTGTTACACTTCTGCTATTCCTTTTCTCACTCTGACCATATATAAGCTGAGCCTGGATTCTGTCAAAGATTCATATATGACAACTTTCCTTTAATTTCTGATGAAGCCCCTCTCTAAAAGTCCTTCTAGCCTCTCAGCAAGCAGCTGCCACACTTTCTAGCCACAGCATGTTGCATACGCTGAGGTGGGCTATGAGAGCTAGGGCTGTTTCAATACCGGTAAGCAAAAATGAATGAGCTGTCCTCATAGCTGATTATATTTTAAAGACCCATGTATGACTATCGAGAAGAGATCCCACTCTGCCAGACTGCTTCTAATTTCTTATCATTGTAGTATGAAATTAAATACCTTAAGGAGTAAGGTATTTAATTTTTATTTGACTTAAGGAGTCAAAGTATTGGATAAACAACATTGCCTTCAACCATGTAATCTCATTATGTTCGATAGACCTAATCTAGATATGATTTTTATTGAATAATTGTCACTTTGAAAGAATTCAAGCAATGTTGACTCTCAAGTCACCCCTTTTGTCTAGTGAAAGGCACCCCTGCCCACGGCAGGCAGGTTGGACTACATGATCTTTAAAGGTCCCTTCCAACCCAATGCATTCTATGATTATTTTGTCTGGAATAAATAACCAATTAAGGATTTATAGATCTCTTCATTATCCTGGTTACTTTTTGACCTCTGTAAGATAAAGACATGATCTCTTCATAGTCCCAGAACATCCAGAGACCAGAATCACTCCCAGCCACCAATGGTGTGAGCGGATGTTGGAGTCAGAGATGAAAAGGAGAAACATCAATCCAGCTTGCCTGTTAAGTTATGACAACATTTAAAAATATGTGAAAGACTACAAGAACAGAATGCCAGAGAACCAAAAAGGAGGAGATCAGTGCTCCAGCAGAAAGCAGCAGGAGAGAAACTAAGAATGGTTCTTCCTAGCCCACAAGCTGCTTCTGGACAACATCAACTAGCAAAAGACACCAAGTGTCAGTACTTGGTTTTTGCTCCCACAGTCTCCTTGCAGCTTAGACCTTCAAGGTTATCCTCCAAATTTTCAAATACTAACCATCTGGTTCTCACCACTCTAGTGGCCACCTGCAAGCAGGGCGAGCGGACGAAGAGCACCATCGGAGCACACAGAGCATAAAACATCTAGCCTTACTGTTCATAAGCCAGGTGGCTTAACCAATCCCTGTACACAAAGTACTACTGGAATCCTTCTTGAGAGATGCAGAGAAATGCTTTTAATTACAAACTGCACTGCTGAATGAAGTCATCCAAAGTGAGCCTCATCCAAACAATAGAGGGGATGCTTATGACTTACCCACAAGTCAGCAACCCAGTTTGAAGTTAAATGTGAATTCAAACTACAAAACAACTGCACCTTCAGGCAAACCTCTACTCCATGGAGGGGGAAATGGAGAACATTCTTAGTGCTATTTATCACACTTGGCTACAACGACTCATTTACTTTTCCTTAGAAAACAATGTTGAACCAATTCCAGATGCCTTTTGTAACAATCTGAAATAAAGACTGTAACAGTTTTTTCTGCATTTGTAAAGAGCAACGCCTCCACTCAATACCATCTCTGTTCTCTGCCACTCCAAAAGGCCTGTGGAATATACACATCTTCCCGAGTCCAAAAAAACCCACCCACTGGCACCTATTCCTCCCTTCATGCTTCTTCTCCCCTACAGAAGGTTAGACCAGAAATTCTGTATTTGTCATTCCACATTACCATTCCCTTACCCCTTGTTTGCTGAAATGTTTGCTCTTAGGTTTGGAAATAAGTGTGGCTCTCCCTCCTGCTGTCTTAGCTGACATTTGCAACTGCGTAAGCATGTAGAAAACAGCATAACCCACCCTCCCATCTTGTCTTTGTAAGTTTTTTCTTTTTTCCCTTTTTCTTTCTTACTCAAGTTACTGCAAGGCTGGTAGAATATGACTGCTTCATCCATCAGTACTGACTCTTCCAATAATGGTTCCTACAACACACAGACCGAAGTTTCCGTCAAACTACCTGGTGCAAGTACCAGACAAACGAGCACTTCCATTCCATCCTGAGGAGTGCACACTCATTCCAGCTAGGGCCAGGTGCAGAACCAAGCTCAGCGAGGGGGACTCAGCTCCAACCCCCCACATTAAGTATTTTAACACCTTCTGCACACACAAACTGCCATCAGATAACACCATTAGTACTGTACACCTCATTACCTCTATACCTCGAGATCTCCATATTTCATAATTACACACACACACACCCCTAGAAATAGCAGGAACTGGTCTCTGCACTGTAGCTCACGAGCAGACGCTGGATAGATTAAGTCACTTGCAGCAGAGTCATAGTTCTCCACACAATGTTGCTCCCCAGTCTTTCTACCAACATCTTTCCCTCCCCTCCCTTCCAGATCCCCTGCCATTACACTCCACGCCTCTCCTCTGGCCTTCTGTGTTACTGGAGACGTTCCTGCCCACATGCACACAAGCTCCACTAAGCTTAAGGAGCTCTAATGGCTCGGGCTTTGCTCTGTTGCCTTCTAGCGTGCTGTGCCTCAGCACCTGCAAACTGGTGTCACCGAGGCCCCAGATCCACGCTCCCTGTAGTATTCACGTTGTAGACAACTTAAAGAAACACAGAAATTATTTGTCCTCAGCTCGTTAATAAAATAAGCTAGGATGGCTGTATTTTGTGGTGTATCTTTGCAAGCACAGTCATACCCCCACCTGGCCTTCAGCTAGCAGAATTTTTGTGTAAAATTCTTATTTTTAGGTTTTAAGTTATCTTCATGCCTAAAATACTTTTTAGTTTACAAACCTCAACTGTTGAGCTGTAACTCAGCAGCAGCCACACTTTCTTCGAAAAAGAAATCTTTCCCCATACCCACACTGGATTAATCTACAAAAACATGAACACTTTCGTGGCTTAGTTTCAAAACAGAAAATTCACAGTTGAGAGCTGAGGTTAAGCTTTATTTTATCGTTTTAGAAAGTGAAAGCTGCTGTAAGTGCATCTTCAACATGCACGAGGTCCAATAGTACCTAATGCGGTTTCAAGAGATAGGGCTGTGGTTTTCAGCGTCACTCAAAAGAGGGATAAAATGCAGGTTCATAATAATGGAATAACTGAGATGAGAGCGTAGGCTTTCAGCAGAATTCCCCTATGAAAATCTTTTTCCTATTACATACCGGGTTTTTTTGCTCCACTTGCTTTTTGTAAGCAACTTAAGTTCTCCTATTAGTTGATACAAACCAAAACTCAGCTGAGGCATTGTACCACCCCAGCCATGAGAGCAACAGCATGGGAGAGACTGCAAATAATGGCATCTCACTATAGGGAGATCCAGATCCCCACACTTTTTTTTTCCTCTGCAAATATCTCATTTTCTCCTGCAGTTTCACTATCAAAACCTGACTCCATGTGGCACCTAGTCCTGTAAATTCCCATTTCTGGTCTGCACATTATTCAATGATTCTGTGAAAAGTAAGTTTTTAAAGGCGGCACATACAGGTTTTCTACAGAGGGGCCTATACCTCCACTGAAATTTTACATAAAGGGGATTTGCAAGTCAGAAACAATTAGAAAAAAAAATACCACTGCTATATTATAATCACATAACAACCCCAAACAATAAAGCTTCACTTCCTCGCCCTGGTGGGAAGTTTCCTCCTTCTGAATGAAGCTCTCACTTTAAACAACACACCCTTATGCAAATATTCTGATTCTATATGAATTATTCCTAAGTTTCCTCACTGCACAGTAAAGCTCTTCCCCCAACAAAATGTACTGGCTCACCGAGACATTCGTTCTTCCGTATTGTCGTTTGTACCTGAACTGAACTTGGGTTTCTTCTCTATTTTATTTTTTTGTTTTGTTTGTGGTTTGGAGGTTTGGTGGTTTTTTGGGTTTTCTCTTTAAACCTATGTCTCTCATCAGCATTCTCAACAGAAACATTCAAGTCAGGAGGAGGTGAAGCTGGCAAGTGCTGTTGTTTGAGAAACCTTCCATTTCACCGGCAGGTAAAAAGCACAAACAAGACAAACCCCGCGCTCCCACCAAAGCCTTGTCCTCCAAATGGGAGCAAACATGATTTTGGAAACGACGGAAGGAGTACGATGGGGCAAAAGAGCACAACCAACAAAGGGACTGATTAAAAAAAAAGGCAGAAAGGGAGTATTCACCGCAGACCACAAGTTGTATGAAAGGACAATGAAATAAGTTCATTATCAAAGAATAAGCGAAGCCAAGAATACAGCAACATTTAGATAGGAATTTACCCTCTGCATGAACAGACGCCTGTTCTTCTGTAGTAAACACTTGCTAAACAAGTTTCAGAAGGTTTATAATAAGGCCCCAGTAATAATTATGTTTTAAAGCCGTATTCATCTAAACGACAAGTTTAACTTCAAACAATTTTTAGATTGATCTAGCCAAGCCAGTGAAACCTCCCCTCTTAGGAATTCTTCTAGATTTGGCTTATTTAAAATAAGTCTAAATTAGCCCGTCCACACACTTCCTACTACTAAATTACAATTTAAATTTCATTATTTTCTCACATTAATAAGCTCTAACACAAATTTCATGACTGAACTAAGAACACAAAGAAAAAGCACCGCTAAGACAAAAATTTCTAAAGCTCCAATCTGTGACATTAGCAGCTTGAACAGAGCCATCCACGGTATCTACCACTGGCTGCCAAGTCAGCTCCTCATCTGCCCAGAAAAGAGTTACAGGTTTTCTAGACTACATATGAAATCATTAACTTGACTGGCTATACTACCTGTGCTTCAAAAGTGTATTTTCAAGCTCACCAAGGTGACATGCTGAAATTAGCTTACTCCTCAAAAGACTGAAAACATAATTTTTGCTCTTTTTCAGTCGTACCCCTACAGAGGCTGAACGTGACATAATGAAATGTAAAATCCATGCACTGTTTAAACACATGGTCTTCAGGCTTATACATGTTTTACAGAATTATAAGTAATGTGATTTAATTCTTCACCCAGGTGAAGAGTTAACATTAAGCATATCCTCCACGTTCCAATTATAACACAACTTGCACGTGCGAATGCCATCAGGCTGCTGCTGGAAGACACGCGCGGAGCCCCAAGCAGCGCAGATGTGTGCAGTTATTCCGTACCTCTGATAAGGAGCTTTAACACTTCTCTCAAAGGTAAGAGAATTTTGCGGCTGCAGAGCTGTCATGGCACATATTACGGCTGGCACCCTGGCCTTAACAACTTCAGGCTCACAGAATAAGCTCCAACACAACTTAAGCTGGTGTAACTAGCACTGAAATAGAAGTGCTGCCGTCACGCGCCTGATCAGTGTGCCCTCTGATCCCAAAACTTGTGTTATCGAGAGTGTTCCTGCACAGAAGCAAAGCAGCTAAAACTAACTAGGAGGGGGCATGAAGGAGAGGAATGAAGGGGACTGGGTTTTCGTTGGAGTTGGCCTGCCCAGCAGTGCACGAGGCAGCCTCCTACACCGACGCCTGCGCAACGGTGTCGTTCTGCAGCAGGGCTAGAACAGACTAGCTTCAGAGGAATGTGAAATGGCACACGGACAGCTTTCAAATCTACTTTCAGCAGCTCTACTTTTCAGTTGCCTGTTTAATAAAGGTTGAATGGAGACTAAAACCTACAACAATGACAAAACACAACTGAGCAGCACTGGCAAAAAAGTAGGACAAACAAATTATAACAGGAGACAACTAATCACTTGCACCACATCTGTGATTAAAAATATCAGTTTCACAAGCCAAATACAAACAAAATTTGGCAGCACTGTGAACAGTTCAATGAGAACTGAATTCAGAAGACAACACTGATGTCAGCAAGAAAGAAAACACCAAAGCAAGCTTTGGACTGACTTGATTATGTCATTATCAGCAGTATTTTCCTATCCAAATCACTGGTTTGCTTCTACCTTGGCTGTGTCCAGTCTTGCGAAGTCATACAGTTTAAAAAGCCCCAAAGCTTTTCTCTCTAGAAAGCCTGGTCACCAGGTATCACAGGGCTCCGCAGCTGCAGCAAAGCTATGAAGATATTTAGGAGAAATGTTTTCCTGCAAAGAGACTACAGAAGCAGATGAAATAATGCTCATACTAAAACCTTTTTATTTAAAAGCACTAAGGTTACTCTGAAAAGGGAATAGTAAAAGCAGAAGTTAAAACGAATTGCACAAATCTATTGTGCTCACTAAGCAACAGTGGAAGACACCACCTATTAAAACAGTCATGAGTATACGAAAATATGTTCATCAACTCAGTCTAAGCGTTAAAAAAAAAAAACAAACCAACAACAACCCACTTCCTGGACGGTACTAAAAAGCCTTTTCGAGGCACTACTTTTTAGAAATGTCTACCCAAGAGAACTGTGTACTAACAAATTACAGCTCTGGAGTAAAAGACACGAGAGAGACTGGACTTGTGCAGAGCATCTGGTGGTGACGCTATTCAGCTCTGCCTTTTACTTTTCCTGATTTTGACAGCACAGAATGGATAAGGAAATATCTGAGATCAACTTCAGGTATCACAATAAATGGGAAGAGAAAACAATAAATCCCTTGCACTAAGCTGGAACTGCAGCACTTCCCCAGTCAACAGTAAAAGATACTTGACATTCTAGTGAGCTGCCTCGTGTGTACATCAGAAAGGATGCGCGGTACTAAAGCAAATTAATTGGACAATGCATGGAACAGATCACTACCCACAGCAACTACAGTTAAAACTACGTAGTATTTTCCACCAGCTGTTTTTTTCTACTTCATAACCTACCAAAAATAAGATACTGCACTTTGACTTTTCTTACTAATCAAATTTAGTAATGTTTTCTGGTAGTCTGAGCATTAGAAATTCCAGCACTAAAAATACAACCAAGTGTTCTGCTATAACTTGAAATAAGGGAGGGGATACACAACAACATTTTCACAACTCTTACAAGTTTTGTAAAGCTATCGTCAGCACACGCTTCACTGACATGAACAAGACTTTCATTAGCCACGTGAAGTTCCTAATTAGCCAGAACTGTGTGCATAGCAAAGTCCATTTCACAGTTAGAAGTTCATCACATTCATTGACTTGATCCTTGAAATTTCTGGAAGGCTGGAAGTACCCAGAAGGGCTGTTTTCTGAAGTGGAAAAATCCTTCCCTCCTGTACTGTTCAAACTGGGTAGAAACAGACCATCATGTGATAATCTAAGACCTATTTTCTCTTACAGAGTCAAAGATGTAACTCCCTTTCCCACCCTTTTGTGAAACAGGGGAAGACCAGCGGTAGGCAGCGCAGGAGAGGGTATACAACTTGTGAACGTGGTACTTCCCCGGAAGCCAGGAGGTTTGGCAGTTCCTCTACACTCTCTACGTACATTACAACACACCACCAAGTATGTATGAGGACACAACGATTCTGCAAAAGTGAAAAATGTCAAGACAAAGGAAAAATAAGTGTACAGAACCCCATGCAACTGCAGAGTTGGTAAGAGAATCACTGCTGGAAAAAATGTTTCACTTTTCGCATAGCAAATAGAACATACTTAGGTTCACTGAGCAAAGGAGAAAGCTTGGCTTACACGTATGACAACATCGACTACCTTTTTAACAAATTGCAACCTCATCTTTAAGTCACCTTAAGAGTACACTGCTCGCTGAAGCAACATAATAATGTGTCTTCTTCTTTCTATGTATATTGGAAAATACGTTGGCCACAACAATATGCTTGAAAAACTTACACTGTGTTCTGTGGGCTGTAACGTTATCAAGTGCAATTTAAATTTAAGCAAAAATTCTCGTCCAGAAAGGAAGAGCTGGAGCTATACATTAAGTTCTCATTTCCTCCTCTATGTATGGCAGCTTACAATGAATTTCAGCATAATTTACTGTCCAAAATTAAGCCAAAGAAACTGGGTAACTCTGTGATACCGGCAGAGCTAGCGCAGTAAGAGCAGATCCAGATCCATCCCCAAAAGAATACCAAAAGCCTTTCGGAGAAGGGCAGACCCTTGACAGGAGATACACCAGAGTTCTTGCGGCTACTGGGCGAGAGCTAAGCGGACACTGGTGGAGTTAAATTCCACGAGATGAAGAGGCTGCTGTTTCTACTACCCCACGTAAGGCATGAGCACACCCTTCCCTGCACCACATTTTAGGACTAGAGAGTCCTAAAGAGAATCAATATTCACCCCCTTGTGCATTCTCCAGAAAATAAATGGGAGTTAAAACCAAGCACATACACTGAAAAACAACAAGAAGGACTTGAAAGTTTCCACAGTCTGCTAACAATTTTAAAGAGGTAACTTACAACTAGACAGCAAGTGAGAAAACAACCCCAGTTCCAGTAGTCTGACAGGGGACTCAAGGGGAAAAAAGGCTGTATTTGACATGCAAAGCCATAACCCCCTTCACGAAGACGC
>NW_010429078.1:490-2895 GCF_000710305.1 Buceros rhinoceros silvestris | reverse complement strand
TGCTGCTTCAACGATAAACTAAGATCACGAGCAGCGGGCAAAAATCAAATCACCTTTCAAGGGATAAAAAGAGAATCCATAGTGTGTGAAGCTCAGGACTGATAAACACACGAATACCAAGCAGCGTAAATTACAGAAGTTTACGCAAGTTTTAATCAATTCTTTAAACTGAACGCCAGTACTTTTATTATGTCGCTTTGATGTTCTTCTGTCCTTTTAGAAAAAGATATTCCAAAACGTAGCAGTATCAAACTTCTTTTTATTAAAAAAGCCCTCTCATATTTTCAGATTTTTTACTTTTCACGGCTTCTGGGGGACAAAAATAAGTATATGGGTGCAATGTTTCAGCATCTCAGCACCAAATCAAGAACTCAAACAGTATCTGGGAAAAAGGAACCGGGATCATAAGCTTCCTAACCATGAAAACAGTGACTTCATGATGTCCCCCTCCTGTATTAAAAAAAAACCAACCAAACAAAAAACAAACAAAAAAAACTTACTTAGCATGTCTGAACAAAGTTTTCCACGTTTGGCAGCAATTTTTTTAAATTAGTCAGCTATGGCCTCCCAACTTGCTTTATACAGTTTCCAGAAAAAGAATTAAGATTAAAATAGCAAATCCTGTGGCAAATTGAGCGATTACCCTGGCAGAAGTCCAGCACCACAGGCACCCTCAGAACAGGGTTGGCTGCGGCGTCCCGTTTGGCGACAGGAGCTGCAAGAGCAAAGTAGCTCTTGTACGCAGCAGCAACTTCTGGAGAAGCAAATGACGGCAAGATCTAAGTTACGGGAGATACGAATGGAGCATTTAAGCGGTGTCAAGGATGTGCTGACAGACATGAGGAGGCTGGAGCTCTTGTGCACTCACAGAGGCTGCATCTTGCCAAGGGGCTGTAAACCACATTTCTTCTCAGTTCTTGGAGCAGCATTTCAGCACATGGTTATTCCACAGGTTCAGATCAGCGTGTGGAAGGGGACTTTCACTGGCAGCTCGCAGGTCACACACAGCCTTGCATGAGACAACTACGCATCCTGCTGACAGTCCCCGTTTGCAGACAGGTTCAGAGTACAGCCAGGCTATCTTCTGAAAACTCCAGTGACCTGCCTGATGATTCAGTGCGGAGCAGGAAGCTCTCTGGACTGCTAGAAGCCACTGTGCTGCTAAGGCTCTCTGTGGATCATTTCACAGGAAGGAAACGGAGAGCCTCAACCATGTGGAGAACAACTTGCAACTCAAAGGTCAGAGCAGACAGCGTCACTGCCCGGCTCTGCACAGGGGGAAAGCGCTGAGCCACAGAGATAAACTAGGAAGTAAACAAGACAAAAGATGAGCTTGGCTGGAGGAAGCAGAGTAACAGAAGCCCGAGACACACACCAGAAACTAAGCAGAGCAGTTGTCCCATCAAGAGCCTAAGGAGAAGAGAGGGCTGTTCAGGTGAAGGGGAAATACCCTTCCACGCTGAACATGGGTCCCTGATGGCAAACAGCAGCCAGCAGTGCTGGAAGTCACATCATTCTGAGGGAAAGGGAGAGCAGCAGAACCAGAGAGGGAGCAAAAAACGGAAGATAAAGAAACTCCCACATGTAAAGCTACTCTCAGCCCATACACTGGTTATATTTTCAGTGACTGAGCTCCTTACGCATAACTTCAAAAAAGATTTATCAACAGGAGGTGAAAATAACGGTCTTAGCAACAGCAGCACACTGAGCTCCATGACTACCCGTAAACTGAAGGTACACCTGTACCTAAGCAAAAGAACATTAGAAAGAAGAAAAGAACATTAGAAGCCACCATCAATAGCTCTGCACTGTTATCGGTATCAAAACGCACAAATAATGTTCTACATGAAAGCAAAATCCTGAACATCAGTCAGGATACACGCAGCTGCAGGAACCCATCTTCCCGGTGTGTCTAATAAAAGCCTTCACGCACTGTAGGAAGAAAAGCAAGAAAGTGAAAACAAAGGAGCTGTGCTGGAAGAGGAAAACAATCATCCTGTCTTTATGGATTCTTGTTCCTTCAAGAGAATCAAATGAGACAAAAAAAGCAGCCAGCACCCAACTGGGGATCCTGAGATGTGATCGCTCCTCAGAGAAGCGGTAAAAGACATCTCAGCTACCAGTCCTATATTTCACATACTAGATTATTCCTTTGAAGGAAGAGATTTTACATAGTGCTGTGGAGAACAATAACGTAAAACAAAGTTCCACTAATCTTTAAACTTTTCTGGTACCTAGTTTTCTTCTAGTTACCCCAACGCCAGAGTTTCTACATAACAATGCTCACCGCAGAAACAGCCTAACACTAGAAAGAAAAAATGCTGCCTCATATTAACTGCACAAACTCCCACATTATTAATCTGTCTTTCCCCGAACAATATTAAATGTCCCTGAGTGAGTTGGTG